>NW_018397258.1:6939456-6941716 GCF_002168275.2 Theobroma umbraticum | reverse complement strand
TAAATAAAAAATTAGCATCACACTTGCACCCTCAGTGTAGTTCATTACTTAAAAGCGATAGAACTTGTTATTCAATGGAGATAGCCTCATGCTGCAAAGACAGGCTGGTTAAAATTTAACCAAAACCAAAACGAAATGCAGCTAATAGTGAGTATTTATGGTCATAGCATGATGACAACGGACAAATCCATCATCGCGAACCATTAATCAAAGAGAGGGGCTGTGCACAGATGTAAAACAGATATATGAAGTTATTAAGAAGCATGCATAATCACTACTGCCCAAAAGGAAATGGGATTTTACAAGATAATTAGAAGGAAGCAATTACCAAGGCTGTCTTCATGAGATATATTGCTCTCTTCCCAAGGAAACTGACAGTTTTCTGCCACCTTTACTGCAAAGAAGATGAAAGTAGCATATCAATAATCAGTGGAGAATTATCTGCTATCTAAGCACTCTATCATACCCATTTTCACTGCAACTTGAGTCAAGACATTACATTACCAATCATTCATACTATTGGAATATGGGTTCATTATGAACTAAAACAGGTTCATCCAAGAAAAGAGTTAAGCTCTGCTCATGTCTCCTTTTTACCTCTCTAGGCCATGCAAACCACGTATGGTGCTTAGCAGAGAATAAAAGAGATCAACATTGTGTATCTACAAAGTAAAAATATTTTAACACCTAACCCAACCCAAAAGCCTACCTGTTTGCAGTGATGGCAATATAACCATTGGTGAACAGGGGCTTATTTTGACACCTGCAGCCTGTAACTGGCATGGAACAGACCATGGTGCTGTGCTTTGATCAGCTGCAGTCTCCTGAGATAGTGAGAGTGGACTTGCAGCAAACTGCAAGATTGCTTGCGCCTGCATAACCATTGTAAATCAAAATTATAACACATGTTTACAATGAGATACCCTTATGATGTCTGAACTCTAAAGAAGAGAGGAAGGTGTATTACCTTACAACCAGGCATATCATCATAGACATTCACCTCCCCACAGTAAAAAATTGTCATCTGTCCTGCTTGCTCTTTAGCAGCTCCTGCAGTTCTGAACGGTTGAGATTTCTTCAGTTTTAGAACTTCCATTATTAATATACAACTAAGGAAAAACTAGTAATATCTTAGACATGCTCAAGATCAGTCTAGATCAAGGCTCAAGATTTTCACTCAAAAAGAAGTTGATCTAAATCGTTCATAAGTTGGTCACACCAATGGATATATTTAAAATATATATATTTAAAAAAAAACCACCAATAATCTCAAATTTTTAACCAAACTAATAAGATACAAGTTTTAATAAGAAAAATCAAATATGAAAAAAGGCTGGAGATCAAAGTAAAGTTGTGGAGTTCAACCAGTAAAGCATGAAGTGTAATCTCAAAAATCCTTCACTACAAAAGGTGACAAAGAAAACACTCATAGCCACCACCATTTCCATATAATTATAAATCCACACTCATTTAAATAACCAATTGGTATCTTAACACCTGGAAGGTGGTAAAGACATTTTAAAGACTTTTTATAAAGATAAATAAATGATCATAAAATCAGCACTATTAATGAATTATTAACTGCACACCTATGAGGTAAAGCTTCAATTAGTTATGTAGTCTTACATGCCAAACTTGTGAAAACTAAGAACAGGTATTCAGTAAAAAACAATACCTTTTAATTGCCCTCACATATCGTCATAAACCTCTGACCAGTGGCCATACAAGTTATAAACAGAGGATCTAAGACAGGCCAGAACTTTAACTACAGAACTACATGATTTTAACTACTTCATTTGCGAATCTTTGATAAAGAAATATTTAGTTCCTCTATGGTTCGTATTGATCACAGAAAAGCATCAAAAACAAACCCAGATTTGACAAGCATAAAAAGCAAATGTCCAATCTAAGTGCTGTACTATAGTGTATAACATGCATTAGGTCATAAGATTTAACCGTAGCCTTCTTTCTTACTTTACATTTCAGTTAATCAAATTGTTAAGCAAACATCCTTTACAAAAGCCCTATTTTCTTGTGTTAGTTCAAAATTTCCATCACCTACTTTTTCCATCATTAGCTCTTGATTTATCTAGAGGAGCTAAATCTGGTTCTCTCATCAAGATGTAGGACCATAAATTTGGAAGCAATCCAATGCAAGCTAGCCTGAGGCCGAAACGAGACATAATAAAAACTGAGAAACTTTAACCCCAACCTAGTGCTCTTACTCCCCTATGAGATGCTAGTCAAGTGCTCTAAGCAG
>NW_018397258.1:6938672-6939095 GCF_002168275.2 Theobroma umbraticum | reverse complement strand
AAAAAAAAAACCCTTATGATTGGCATGCCGTCATTGTTGACCCACAGATTTGCTAATAATTGCAAGCACAAACTTGACGTGGAATATAACAAATAGCACACACGGCACTAGCGCACATGTGCAATTCATATCCCCTTCACATTGAAACGTTAATTTAAACCGTTGACTCTAGCAACCATCAATCAATGAACAAACTTGACCAACAATATTGGATTAAACTTCCCAAAGAACAGAAGAATCAAATGACCTCACACTCACTGAAATTAGCTCACATGCTTTTATTCCATGCAAAACTAGGGTTACTTAGAAAATGTAAACAATAGTGTGCAAAATTTAAGGAATAACCTAGGAGAAACAGAGTCATTTCCAGAGATGGCGTTACGGCAGGAATTATCGCCGGAAAAGTCGGATTTAGAGGGATCT
>NW_018397258.1:6937250-6938572 GCF_002168275.2 Theobroma umbraticum | reverse complement strand
GAAAGCAAATGAAACGATGGGGGAGTTGAATCACGTGATGGGCAGCAGAATCGTGGTACGGACGACAAAGTGGAGGGACCCAAGACCCATGATGTAGAGGGGTTTGATCCGCCCTCTACCGCCACTTGTCAAACAACCCACGTGTCTTCCACTCCCTGCAACCAAACGAGAGGACCACGTTGCATGTTGAAAACATCTTTTAAGCCCCCTCGGCAACCAGCATTAGGTGCTACGGGGCCTGGCTGAAGTAGTGTCACTGGCCCACTTATCCGGTTTCAGAGACAACCACGTTTCACTTTATCTCTACGTTTCGTCTCCTTCCATTCCAGACCCCGCTCTTGCCCGCCGTTCCCTAGACAGCCACACCTTATTGCAACCTTTCATTGTTTACTTTTGTTTTTTTCCTTTTAAGTATACACTAAAATATGGCAATAAAGATTTTTTATTCTTTTTTTAATTACAGAATTACAGACATTTATCTTTCTTTCTCCTTTTATTAAAACTAACCCCAGTCTTTTAGAAAATTTTGAATTTCTCAAGAAAATACCAACTTTAATATTTTATTATCTATGCGTTTCTTTTTTGGCACGAATTCCATTAATTGGGTTAGAATCATGATAATGATATATATTATTCGGAAAAGATGATTAGTGATATATGATATGGTGGAATATCTTATAGAAATTTTCTATTCTACTGTCACTTGCTTTGGATTTCTGAGCTGGTTTGCACCTTCTTTTACTTAATAAAATATATTTTTTAAATTGAACATAAATATATGATAAATGATATTAAAATTTATTCAATTTATATAAAATTTCATAATTGATATTCAAATCGAGATAATTTTTTAATTACAATAGATATTTCTCCTTTACACTTGAAAGAGCAAATGCAACAAAAATGTTAAATAATTAAGTGAGAGAAAATGTCGTAGATCTCAACTAATAAACATTAAGTTAAAAATGTAAGTTTGTGATATGTGCATGTTCTTAAAGAGTGTTCTATTTCAAAAAGTCTTTAGAATCTCTAGCTAATATGTACTTAGGAAAGAATATCTTCTCTATTATCATAAAAAAATAAAACATCTAAAAAAGCCTTAAATTATGCTTTTATTGTATTTTTTTATAATTTAGAGAAAGATGATTCGAACCCTTTATGCACTAACCAATGAGTCCAATGTTCAAATGTTTTGATTTTTTTATTATATTTAATTAAATTTTTATTTTTTTATTTTGAGGTAAATAAGCTCTTATAACTAATGATTGATTTAATTAAAATGTTATTTCTCATTTTAAATTCTATGTCATAATAAATGACGA
>NW_018397258.1:6929858-6937150 GCF_002168275.2 Theobroma umbraticum | reverse complement strand
GTTAATAATTACTAAACAATAAAATAATATTGATTTATATTATATGTTATGTTCATTTATAAACACACTTTATAGTTTTTTATTATTTAAATTTAAATTTTATTATTTTATATTGTTATTAATTTAAATAGTAGTGAATTATATGAAATACATAGGAGAAATATTATTATATATAGATACGGGTTCGGGTTTGGGTAATTGAGTACCCATGAAGAATATTTTAATAATTTTTTATCTAATCAGGTTTTTAAACTGATTAGGATAATTATAGGGCAGTGAGAATATATTAGGATTAGGTTAGGGTTAGGGTAATAATTTTTAAAATTATTCGAGTAATTAATAAAGTTCAAGTATTTGATTTTTTATAGGCATAAGGTTCGGCGTACCTCCAAATTAATGGGTATCCTACCCATTGACAACTTTAATATTTTTACCCCGTACACATTAATGACATGTAGATATAAAATGATAAATAATATATTGACTAATATAATTAGTCAATCATTAATTATAAAGACTTAGTTAATTTAAAATAGAATATAAAAAATTCATAGAACATAATATAATAAAAGTTTATTTGAATTTTTTAAAATAATTTAAAGATTTTTTCAAGTATTATGATTGAAAAGAATAAAAGTGAATTTTATTATTTTTGTCCAATAATTGCATGATATATATTCTTTTTAAAAACAAATTACAATGAAAATTTTATTACATGTTTTATCTTACTCTTATTTATTTTAACTCTTTCTCTATTTTTATTTGGATTCTTATTTATTTATTTTTACCCACATTCAGTATAATTTTTGAAGATTAAATTTAAAGGCAAGTTCACCACCATCATTCTCAAGTTTTATCCCTTTGCGTTTTCTTTCTAATCTTTCTTTTCCTTTCTATTTTTCTTTGTTAATTTATTTTCTCTTTTGTTCTTTTTTTGGATTGATTTATTTTTTTCTTTTGTTAGTATGTGTTATGACTGAAAAAAAATAGTGGACTAGTCCATCCTTCTCCCTTGACCAAAACTGTTTTGCAAAGTTCATTTGCACGCCTCGCGTATCTTGCTCTTGGGCTTTCCACTTTCCCTTTCTACTTTAGGGCATGTGGCTGGCTCGGAACGACCTTATTTTTTTGCAACACTATTTTTTTCAAAGACCCTTGGCAATTTGTTCCTGATCACTCTACGTGTGAATTTTTTGCCCTCTTAAACTGTCACCCACAACTTGCTGTCAATGCTTCTATTCTTGTGTCTTAGAAACAAGAAATCCACCTCTTTGCTAGTGCATGCTATTAGGAGGTGGAACTTTAAGAAGAGACACTTTTTCTCCTTCCGACCGTCTTATCTTCGACACACATCTTACACTCTTTAACCAAATAAAAAAAAAAAAGTGAAATTGATATTTCTGTCCTATACAGTAAAACCCAAAACCTAGTGCGATCAGATTCATGAAGAATGCAATCATTAAGAAACTAGAAACTGCACCACAACAATAAAGTTCTGCGAGAGGCACGCTATCATGGACACTAGAGATGCAACATATTATTCCTAGTTCTTCTTTAGGCACAGAAAGATTAAAGATTCCAACATATAGGTATGGACACAAACTGCACCCCTTCAACCATAAGGGACAATATTGTTCTTCCTTGCAAGTCTTGACCTAAAATAGTAACAACCATGGTTTATCTTTTAATTTAATCCTGTTCTAGCCATAACGTTTGGAACTTCAAGCCTTCAATGTCATCCTTGCATCAGTGATAGTCATTTCAAACATGATAAAATAAAACTTAATTTGTACAAGTTTCAATGTAAACACAAAACGAGAAAAATAGATCAATGAAAATTGATAGACCTGCATGTCTTCGAAGGCTATGGATGGTTTCTGCATGGTGATTTTCTCTTTCTCTTTTTTTTTTTTTCTCTCTTCCCTATTCTTACATTACTCTGTATTCGAGTTTTAAACTATGCTTGGGGTTCCTGAGTGATGCTGTTTTCAAGCTGTTCTTGTTATTCCCATTATTTGATTATAAATATCGGAACAATACTCATGGGGTTTTTTTCTAATTATTTTCTTTTAAATAAGATATGAGCTTGTCCGGTTTCATTTTCTTTAAATAAAGTATGGTACAGTTTGTGGACTAATTGAATCTATGATCATAAAATCATAATCATTTTAATATGATTTCAAATTGTTAGATATTTATAGTAATACAATCATCAATATCAATAATAACACAAAAACTTATATACAATGTATATCAGTATATATATATTTCAAGTAGGTTAAATAGAGCTGATAAAGTTAAGAACCTCCTTTAGACCTTTAATCCTTATGAAGCCAAACAATATATTCTCGCTACGAACGGACAAGCGCCCTCGACCCAACAAACTAATGTAATGGAGTCTTGAAGTAGAAGACAAAACACAACGTTATAAACTGTTTTGTTTAGTGACGCACCACCACTTCAATCAAATCATTAGCAAAAGTGAAGCATTCTCTATCTGGCATCCGCAGTAAGTGCAGAGAGAAGTTGAGCCAAATCACTTCCCAGTTTCCACTGCCACATCTTCAAGATATTGAATCTAAATCAGCTTAGGTAACCTTCCCCAACTACCCTCTTCCCTGCCCACTAAAGCTGATATATAAAGCTTTTAAGGCCATGTTAATTTGATTCATGAGAATAATTAAAGAAAACTACGATGGAAAAAAATCAAAAGAATTGAAAAACAATATGTGAATGGAATAAAATAAAACCTCCCTTATTTGCACGGATCAAAGAAAATAAAAAAAATTATATTCTTGTAGTCAACTAATTTCACATGTTCAAATTTTTTTGAAGGATATACTTCAACAATTTTTTTCATATGAATTTTGTTTTCTAAAATAGTATTCTAAGGGTATTTTTTCTTAATTAATGTTTTATGAGTCATTTCTATTCTTATAGGAGATTACATGGTAATTTTATCTAATCAAATCACCAAACATACATGTTAATTTCTGCAAAATGTGAACTTGACCTTAGAGTTCTCTTCCCCACTGCTCCATCTCGCAAGACGTCTACTCTTTGGAGAAATATTTCTCGTTCTCTTACGATTGATGATGCTTTTCATGAGTCGGTGACCGCTAATCTTGGATATCTCCTTGGTAATAGACGATCCATTCGCTTTTAGATTGACCCGCGGCTAGGTGATCAATCTCTTCAACTCATGTTCTCAAGGATTTTTGCCCTTAGTTCCAACAAAACAGGAGTGGCTACTGACTATGGTTCATGGGAAGGAAATATTTGGAAGTGGTCCATCCTTTTTAAGCATAATCTGTTTAGCTAAGAGCTTGGGCAATGGTCTAACTTCGTGGACCTCATCATTCTAATCCAACCTCACCATTTTGACCCTCATAAAGCCATATGGAAGAAGTCCACTAATGGTGATTACACGTCTTCATCTTTATCAGCCTTTATCAAACGGACAGATGTGTTTCTCAAAATCATTGGTAGTAACTTTAGAAAGGTCTTGCACCCCCAAAGTTGAAGTCTTCACTTGCTAGGTAATTCTTGGGAAAATTGCAGTGAAGTATGAACTGCTTAAAAGGAGTATGATCGATGCTAATGTTGCTCTATGTATAATGTGAAACAAAGAACTTGAGACCTCTTCCCACCTCTTATTCACATGTTCGGTCGCTTGGAATATTTGGATGCATAATTGTGGCCTTCGAGGACTAAGTTGGGTCCATCCGTATGAAGCTACCTCTTTCTTTGACTCATGGCAGAAAAGCAAGCCTTCAACAAGGTCTCCTAAGATTTGGTACATGCTCTTTTTCTCTACTTTATGGTTTATGTGGCTTTGTAGGAACGAAGTTCTTTTTCAAGGTAAACTTCTTGACGTGAGTTTACTCCAAGACATCATCTTAATTAGTTAGGTTAGCTTACTGGTGTAAAGGGGAGTGACCTTTCAATGACATACTTGCTTCCCATTTCCCATATGAACCTAGCAAAATCACTTTTAAGAATAGGAAATGCAAAGTCAAACTTGTCACTAAGTGAACGAGGCCACCTCTTGGCTTTTTCAAACTCAATGTGGATGGATCTATCCTTGGTAATCTTGGGCCTGTTAGAATTGGTGGTGCTATCAAAGACCATGGCCGCTTCATCGAAGGAGTTTTTTCCTTTCCCATCGGGATTGAAGACTCCAATTTTGTTGAATTTTTTGCTATCAAAAAAGGTCTTTCCTTCTTTCTTTCTTCACCTTGGGTCACCTGCACCCTTCAAGTTGAAAACGTGTCTAAAAATGCCATCTCCTAGGCACTTGACCACACCATTTTCCCTTGGCGTATGAAGAATCTTTCCAACTGCTTCGAAGCTTGTAAGGCAACGGCTAGGGAGTTAACTTTTAAACACATCAACAGAAAGGCCAATAGCTTAGCCGATGGACTAGCCAATGCTAGGACTATCAAGTTTAATTGTTTCTCAAGTTTGTCCTGTTGATGTGGCGTGTACTCCTTTGTTGAAAACTAAGCTTGCTGTGACTGTGGTTCTTTGTTATCCTTTCTTCACTTTGGCCTCGTTAAGTGCACTTTTTAACTTTATGGTTTTTTTTTTGGCTGGTTGGATTTATTGTGCTTGATTATGCTGGCATGTTATTTCTTTCTTTTATGGTTAGAATTTTTTTCGGTTTTTTGTAAGCTTTTCTTCAGGGGACTGCCTCTCTCAGTTCCCTCTTGTAATTTCCTTCTATAGCTTTGATTTAATATCATTCTCTTGCCATTCAAAAAAAAAAAAATCCAAGTTAGTTTTTTTTTTTTTTAATTTAAGGAAGAGAGATTTGAACCCTACTCTTTAAGTAAGGAAATTATACACTAATTAATGAGTTAAATACTCTAATACTAATTCAAAGTTAGTTTATTTGTTCACACTTAAAAGGATATTTTTATAATTTTATTAAATAAAATTAATAATCTAAGAACAAAAGTTATTCAGAAAATGTTAATGAAAAAAAGATATCCATAAGGTTCTATTTGAAAACAAAATTATATAATGTTATGTAAAAAAAGAAAAACAAGAAATATAAGTGAAGTTTATTTTTTTAATTATTAAAAAAAAAATTGACTAAACTAATTTACATGGAAAGTTTAAGATATCACATTTAAATGATGATAGAAAGTACACAAGATCGCTTATCCCATATTTTCTTTGTAATGTCATAAAATGATTATACACTTCTAATTCAAGTACATAAAATTCGATTTTTTTTCTCAAAAAATGAATAAACAGCTCATAGAATTTTTCCAACAGCATCATCATGAACAGACATGTGACATGTGTATGTCACTCCAGTCCCTATCCCCAAATTAACTAGTGGGCCTGTAGGAACATGTTCAACATCATGAAAAAGAGTAAAAAAGAACCAGAATAAAAGAAGGAAAAAGGGGGAAGAAAAATGCAAGACATTAGAGAGGCATAGCTTTGTAGCTACGCTGTGGCACCTTCTTGAAGAGAGCCCAAGCCAGATCAATGTAAAGTGGAAACTGCGCGATCGCGAAGAGCGTGACGGGCAGGCAAGTCACGGCATACACTGGAAACGCAGCGTCTTTCAACTTATCTTTCAAATTAAAGAAATGCCCCGCACAAAAAGACACCAACACCGAAGCTATCGACACAAACAGCGACGTTAACCCAAGCAAAAGCTTTCTGGGCAAATCTTTGCCAAAATCTTTCTCTTCGTACCGCGACGTTAGTATTGACAGGAACATCACCACGGCTGTGACGGAGAAGCAGAGAGCAATGAGAGATGAGATCGCGAAGGCTTCGAACGCTGGATGATTTTCGAAAGTGGGTTTACCACTTTCTGACTTGACCCCTCCTGGCACGGTGGTTGATGCGGCGAAGGCCACGGTTGCGATCAATGCAGCCACGACGGAGCATGATTCGGAAGTGTTGGTTAGCCATTCACCACCCTTTTCGACGAGGTTTTTGTGTGTCTCGGTGAAGATGTCCTTTGGGGTCTTGTTGTCCTTGTTGTAGCGAGCGAAGAAGTGGACAGGCATTGACTTCTTGACAAACTGCATTTAACAAAGAATGCTGACGGTGTAAAAATCATAGTAATTGATGATACAATAAACTAAACATAAAGTTTATTACCTAATGGTGATTTATCTGATCATACCTCATACCACTTGATTTCCCATTGCATTTGTAGAGCAGCCCCTGGAATCAGCCAAGGCTTATGGTCTCCCAGCATTGCTGCTAGGTGCAATGCACTATTTCCTTTCTGATCCACCGCTCGGAAGGGGCTATCTTTCATGATATTTTTCTTTAGCAACAGCTCGTAAACGTGCGGTTGCCTGTTCTCCACTGCCAATAATACTATATTTTTCTTTTCCGAGTTCATCTCATGTATTGCCACGGGAAAAAGTTCTAGGATCTTCTCCACCATCTCAGTGATTCCGCTCTTTGCTGCGATTAATATTGGTGTCTCTCCTTTTGTTACGTCTTTGTGTTTCTCCTTCTCTCCTGATAGTAAGTGAATTTTTTTTTGCAGTGCTCAACAAATTAAGACCAAACCGACAAGAGGTTTCTTTAGTTTTAAATTTTAATACTATGTTATTGTGTTATAAATTTTGGTATGAAAGGCAATAATAACAAAAAAAAAAGGTCATAATTGACTGTAAAAATTACTTTGTAAGTTATAACATTGATGTGCCACTAATATTTTAGAATTTGGGAGAAACATTAGCTTAATTGTTTCTGAGAATTTCTGTATAAATGTGTTGGAGGGAAGCGAGAGAATTACCTTCAAACGTATTTTCCTCGCTTTGCTCATGTTGTTTAGCTAAATCTGAACCATCGGTGGGGGTAGGCATCTTAATATCACCACATTCAGTAAGTTCATAGGGCTTTGTCTCGTCGTGATCATACAACGATACCTGGGGTCTGGTGTCACTGTCTTCAGACTGGTACATAGAAGCATGTTGGAGAAGTTCATTCATGATCTGGACAGCCCAAGTATGCTTCTCTTTCTTCTCCCTTAGGTGCCTTATTCTTCTTGATCCTTACAAACAGCCAGCATTGAAATACTATAAAGGAGCTATATTGTGCATATAAATAGCGATTATGAGCCAATAAAAGAGACCCAACGCCGATCAAGCTAATCAACAGACTTACCTAATCCTAGTATAACTAACATTGCTTTGGATAGCAACTTCAGAAAATCAATGAAGGTGCCATAATTGGGAGGAAAGAATTGATGTCCTTCATGTCTATGGAGTCCTTTGTCTCCTGTACAAATTACAAAACAAGATTAC
>NW_018397258.1:6929608-6929758 GCF_002168275.2 Theobroma umbraticum | reverse complement strand
CATGTCTTGATAGTTACCAATAGCACTTACAATGATATATGAGCTGACTGCAATGATCAAAATGGCTACCACTTCTGAAGGCAGTAGGCTTGGTAGCCAGGAGATGCAGGGGTGATATTCCATTCTCGTCTACGTAGTTGACAAGATCTT
>NW_018397258.1:6865385-6929391 GCF_002168275.2 Theobroma umbraticum | reverse complement strand
TGGCACAGTGGAGAACATTTTCACCATCCTTCCTTTTGCAATAAGAATAGCCTGCTTCTTTGTCTTGACAGCAAGAGTTGAGGCATAGGAAGGCATCCTTTTTGCCATGAAGAGCGGCCACGAAGAGAGGGGTTTCTCCATCATTGTTTCGAACTTGCAATAACCATGAGTCTGCTTCAGCCATGCATTTGCACATCTTCACATTCCCTAGCGAAGCTGCAATATGCAGAGGGGTATTCCCCTGCTCATTTTTAATTTCCAGAGCCTTCCTGGGTTCACTCTGCTCGGAAATCAAATCGACCAGCTTTTGTACAACGCCTTCTTGGACATTGGAGACAGCAATGTGCAACGCTGTGTCCCCTGATCTACTGATCTTGGCCACATGAACCGTTGGGTTGTTCTTGTATAGTTCTAGAGCAACATCCCACTCTCCTTTCATGGCACTTCTGAACAATTGTTTTTCTATACTGATGCTGGAATCCATTTCTTTCTTCCTCTTCCCAGTGGAAGCTGAAGTACTGACAACGTATATTTAACATTTTCATAACCTACTATGAACTGATGCTCTGGGTAATTTCTGTGAAAGTTACTTTGCAACCAATTGCTTGTTAAAATAAGGAAAGGAAAAGAGGGACACGCCAGAGCCAAAGAAAGGAATGGTCGTGGTTTTTCCAATCGCAAGAAAGGAATAATTCTGAGACTTCAGGAAGAACAAACTTGGTGAATAAATAAGACAGCAATCACATGCTTTTCAGAATGGAAATTTTTGAGCATCAATCTCCAACTCCACTATTCCTAATGCCCTATTGCATACACATGAAGACGCGAGACAATTAAGAAATAAACAGTCCGGCGTTCAGGGAACAAACTGATATTTTGTGCCATTGCCATGACATTAACAATTATTTCACAGTAAGTTAATAAACTCAAACATTTATTAAACCCCTCTCCAATAAAATCTTTACATTAAACTGATATCGCCATTTTTACGAAACAGCAATCAAGGCCTTTATATTCAAGTTCCGCCAAGCGTAGCCGTCATTGTACAACATCAATTAACACTTTAAACATCCTCGATGTCCTAAACCCAAACTTATCAATAAGGAAGAAGCTGCCTCGTCTAGTTACAACTCACAAGCAAGGTATTACGTATAGTAACACGTAAAGAAAGGATTAACTGAAAAGCATAATCAACTTGTGTTGGGTAGAATACTTCCCTTGGCCCGCTGTCATACTTTATCAGACATTAACTTCTTTTCCTGCATTCCATTACCGCATTCTGCTCAGCAAATGCATATATAATTCCTTATATTTTACCAAAAGCATGCAGGAAGCGAAGGGAGATTTGAGGGGGGTCAGGCGGCAAGAAGTCAAGGACCATGGGCGGTGGGCCTCCCTGACTTTCCCCTCCATATATTTCTTCGTCTTCTATATATGCCTACTTGGGCTCCCTTGGTTAATTTTCTTAAATTTTTAACCATCTTCCCAAATTCTTTATTTAATTAACATTCCTTAAGTAAGGATCTTTTATTACACCTCATCATTGGATTGATGGCAGCTCATACACCACTCAAATGCAAAACTAAAGAATGCAGAGAAAGTTTCCGCCGTTGAAGAGCTCAATAACCACTGTTTTGGCTTAAATGACACTTCATAATACTCATCCAAGGTTACTCAGAGAGAAGTAACAAAAGGTAGAATAAAAAATATTTGGTTTCTATTGCAGTAATCTAGAGTGATACCCGTGTGCTATGCTCGGGACAGTCAATATTCTTTTTATTCGGTTCTTTTATTCAGTTGTTGGAGAATTGGCAAAATAGATATGTAGTGTTCCTAAACAAAAAGAAGATATGTAATGTTAGATACGTTATCAGATAGAGGTATTGGCATTCTCTCACAAAAAATATATGCAGCATATAAGTGCAGCCATTGTGACAGCATTGTATCTTTAAACAAAAGTAATGCTTTAATTGTTGAGGAGAGTCTGGTGCCTTCATACAAAAAGGAGAAGGCTTGCTGGTTTACAATTACCAAGACATTTTTACAGTCATACACGAAATAACATGGAATTTCGCTAACACGGAAACGGTATCAAGAAGGAATTGAAAAAAGTTTTAGAGTCATATATTCTTTTATTTTTGGCCTGAATGCAAATTTTTGGGTTTTTTTTTTAAATGAGCCCTATGTATAAGGCATTTTTGACAATAAACTTTTTTATAATTTTAATTATTTTTAGTTAAGAGAATAAAATTTAAACAAAATTACCTTAATGAAACCGTTTTATTTATTTAGCTTCGCACCTCAACTTGAAACTTATTAACAAATCAAGTATGTTTAAGTTTGCGCTTCAAACCAACTTATTTTTTGAGCTTTCCTTACTAGATCATTTATTTTTAGAGTATTCTTTATTAGAAATAAAAATGTTTAAGTATTTTGAGCATTTTAGAGTAGTTTTTGATATACGAAGAAAACTTTTGAGCGTTTTGAATATTTTTAAATATTTTGGAATGATTTTTGATATATGAAAAACAACTTTTGAACATTTTGAATAAGTTTTTGTCAAGTAGGCATGTTCGTTACCTATATTGTTAAATGGAATATTGTGTATCGTTTGAAGTTGTTGATGTTGTTAAATGAAATTTAGTAATTTTAGTGATTTTTAGGTATTGCGTAATCAGTTTTCAGGCTTTGTGTGACTAGTTTTTAGGCATTGTATGATTGACTTTGGGCATTGCGTAATTAGTTTTTAAGTATTATATGACTAATTTTTAGATATTGTGTGACTGTCTTTGGGCAATGTGTGACTAACTTTTGAGTATTACGTGATTGGTTAGCATGGCATTGCTTGACTAGTTAATAGGCATTGTATGATTTATGCGTGACTAATTAGTAAGGCATTATGTGACTTAGGCATTGCTTAAAAATCAATCACGTAATGTTTAAAAATCAGTCACGTAATACCTAAAACTAATCACATAATATCTAAAAATTGGTCACGCAATGATTAAGTCACATAATGCCTAAAAATCAATCTCACAATACTTAAAAACTAATCTAATCAATTTCAACTCCTCAATTTTGAGTTCTATGAATAAACTAATAAACTCAAGAACTTAAAACACACACACATAAATATATATATATATATATATATATATATATATTGCTAAGCTATGAAATTGTGTATTTCCTAAAAGATAAGTTACAAAACTCCATAACCCTCCAAAGTAAGATATAATATATTCTTATTTAGAGGGCCTTGCTCACTCGCCTTATGCAAAAACAAAATATGCTTCCTTTACAAAATATTTCCTGAACAATTTCAACTCAAAATCTCATAAAAAAACTTAAAATCTTTAGCAAACATGCTTAACAATTATCCCAATCTTAGACACAATAAAATTGTGAACCACCATAAAACCTATCAAACATGCTTTAATTGTTCGTTCTTTCTCAACCCATCATGTTAACCAATCCGATCCAACTCATTAACACAGGCATCTCCATCGCAGCACACGTTACGAAACAAGTCATCATTAGAAAGCATCCAATTACTACATTTATCATGCTACCTATAATCACCATAAAAAAACAAATTCGTTGTTCATCACCCTTGAGAACTCTAAGATCTACCATCCAAAAAAATAAAACAAAATAAGAAACAGCTTTTTGTCATCTTTGTTCTTTGAATGACGAGATAAATAGTATTTGATCAAAGAAAAAAATCGAGATTTAATTTTAAAATTTTTATCTGGATGATGGGATAAAAAAAATTGAAACCATTTTAATTTGTCTAAAATTATTTAAATGACATTATTGTCAATTCATGCTAAAAATTAACAAAAAATAATTAAAATTAAAAAAAAAATTTTAATTGAGCTTAAAAGAAAAGTTATTTTTTATATTTTTTAATTTTTAAAAAAAAGCAAATTATAGTCACAGAGAAGACTTTTCTATTAATAAACAAGCCAACGGAAACCCAATATTGTATCAAACAATGAAAAATAAAGATTGAAAACGGAGAAAGCAAAATTAAATTAAAAAATAAAAGAAATGAAAGCAACAAATATAAAGAGTAACAATCATATTCTAAAATTAATACAAGAAATAGAACTTATCGTATTTTACTCAATATCTAAATCCTACAAACAAAGTGAAAATAAACAATTACAATTAGTTTGATATAAAATCACATAATAAAATGAAAATCTTATTGATTAAATTGGTAAATCCAAAACGAAAGCCCCTAAAAATTTATAAAAAGAATAAGAAATTGAAAAACGTAGTACCCAAAACAAAAGTGTAAACTGCACCACCAAAGAAAACTTACTCATCAACCAAAAAAAATAAACCAGTAAAAACGAAACCAAAAAAGAAAGAAGAAAAATGACGAAGAAAAAGGTTAAAACAAAGAAAGGAAATTATAAAAAAAGAAAGCAAAAAACCTCTTTCTCTAAAGCTTCCAAAACATCAAATAGAAAGCAAGAAGGGAAAACCAAAGAAGAAGAGAAAGACTGAGAAAAAAAAAAAAAGGCAAAACACAGAACACACAGGCGGAGAAAATTAAACCCAAAGGAAAAAGACCAAAAACCCCAAATATAACACTACAAGCTCAAAAAGACCTCGAGAAAAATAGAAAAATCTACATGTTAGACAACTGAAGTATCCACGTTGCAAAAAAATGACACTCCACGTGGTGAAAAGCTATGGCAATTTTGGGGTTTCCCTTAATTATAGTTATAGATTTTTTAAAAGAATTAGTATCAAAGAAATGAAATATCATCCTGATTTTTAAGTGGGTAGACTAAGGATTATGGGAGTCATTTTTGGTATCATATGTGGACAAACCTAGGACAAAAAGATGTTTTATTTGATTTTTGCTAAAAAAAATTAAAAATTTACACCAAAGTTAGTTGAGAAACAAAGAGAAAAAATAGATCTCAAAAAATACCAAAATTTTTCCACATATTCATTTCATGGAGTTCATTTACACCAAATTTTGTTTCTCCATCCGATGCACATTTTTCTTCAATGCCTCATGTGCCTTGAATTCTGTGGAGGATTGGCGCCTAACCTAGTGACAAAAGCCTTTAACTTCATTGCCTTATCCCTTATGTTTAGTGTATTAATACGTAAGATCATCTCCTTAGTCGGTTGAGAATCTTCAGCAGTTGGAGTATTTTATTTCTGAAGCTCTCTTATCAAATATATTAAATTATTGATTATGATTAATATATATGATAAGTAAACTTTAGAAATAGAATACCCCATCGACTGAATATTCTCAACTGGTTAAAGAAGGTGATCTTACATACTAATACCAGAAGAATAAAGAGAATGAAATTGAAGACTCATAACAATCAGTGCATTAGACATTGGAAAAGATGAGAGCTCTACTTATGCAAAAGCACTCAATCATATGATTAGATGACATCGATGTTCTATCATGGGCGGTCCTATATGAAGTGAAGTGCGGTCACATGACACCACTCATTTATTGAAATACCAAAATTTTCTTTTGGTTAAAAGACCTATCCAATCTCTATACTTTTCAATTTTATTCAATTCAGTCTATGTATTCAAAATTGAAGTAATTTAATCTCTTAATTTTAAAAATTATATCAATTTAGTCCCTTTTCCTAACAACATCTAATTTTACCGTTAAAGATGACATTAGTGTTAATATGACACATTTTGAAGATGTGGCATTGAGATGATGATGTGGCAATATCACATGACACTATACAATGACATGGCATTGCTAATGTGGCACTGACTTGTTGATATATCAATACCACATGGCATATAAAAAAATTTTCAAAAAAATTTTTTTATCACGTCATAGGGACTAAATTGAATAAAAATATATAATATAAGGATTAAATTGAACAAAATTGAGATGTTGAGAGACTAAATTGAAAAAATATTTGAAAAATATAAATCTTTAGGTAGATTATTGATATGCTTATTAATAAACTAAATAATTAATTGTAAAAGATTTATGATATTAAAAAATATATATAAATATTTTCTTACTTGATTATTTGATTCTAGAATATTTAAATTAATTTATCTTTTTTAAAAAAATTAAATTTGAATTCTCTTTTTATAAAAAAACTTTTGAAAAAGTTTTATACCTAAAGTCAAATTTAGATGAATAACTTGCATTACGTTAAAATGAAATAATATAAAATTACTAAATATATTGATTTAGTTACAACTTTTACAATTTATAAATACACATTCTTTTGAAATTATTTAACCGTTACCCAATTTACCTTTTGTTTAAATTTACTTAAAATTTCTTATAAAATGATTTTATTTAAATTCAAATACCACAATCAAATTTTTCTAAATTTAAATTTAAATTATTAATTTGAATCTACAAAAAAGTTATTAATAAAATAAAATGGTACAAATATTTACAGTTATATTTAACTTTATCAACTATAAATGTAGTTTTTAAACTAGGAAATTTTAAGTTAAAAAATATTACTTGAAATATCAAACAAAGCAAAAACATAAAAAATAAATAAATAGAAAGGTGGAGCTCGGATTCTATGGTTGTAACAAAAGGTTTTTCATTTTCAAATTAAGCAAGTCAAAATGAAGAATTATTTTTATAATCATTACTAACTTTATATATCTGTTCTTCATTTTTTTTAAAAGAAAAAACTAAATCAACATATTTTACTAATTTGACTTTAGCTCAAGTGAAAAACTAAGTTAAATAAATTTTAAATTTTTATACTATTATAAATAGAAGAAAAAAAATTTATTTAGTCATTTTATATTATTTTATTTTAAAGTAATGTAAGTTATTCATCTAAATTCAATTTCAGGTGGGAAGTTTTTTCAAATTTTTTTTATAGAAGGTGAATTCAAACTTAATTTTTGTAAAAAAGATAAATTAATTTATATATTTTAGAATCAAATAATCAAATAAGAAAATATTTATATATACATGTGTGTCCTTCTTATTAAATGTTAATATGCTCTTCCCATAACAAGTACCTTTTTCAATGATTGAATGTGTTTTACTAAAGTACTCTGTCTCTTCCCAACTGCTCCTAAGATGTCGCTCCTATTTAGTATAAATATAAGAGTTTGGCAATTAAGTAGAAGGGGGAAGGCTAATAATTCGAAACACAACAAAGATTACTCTCAAAACTCTCTCTAAGCTCTTCCAAATGTTTTTTTTACTCAACTCTTTCTATTTGTTGTGCTCCACCGCTTTTTGTATTTTTTTTTATTCTTCACCATCTGTCACCAAAACATTTACATTTCAAGGATTGCTTCAATTTTCTTCTTTATTGCCTTTAGTGCATTCTATTTTTCTTATTGCTACATGTCCTCTCTTTTTACCATAAGAATGTTTTACAATATTAAAGAGATATATATAGTGAGATAATGCACTATTCCCATGATGAACATGTTTTTCCATAATGGACTTGTTCTTGTCATGATAAACATATTCTTTCCATAATGAACATGTTTTCCCTAAATGTGCTTTTTCCATGATGTCCAATAAATATTTTCAAACCAACCACTTCTAAGAAACTATTTTTAATTAAGTAAACATGAGAAATTCAATAGATTCTCTTAGATATTCTCTATGAAAACTCTCTCTAAACTCTTGTCAAATACTCTTTCTTCTTTTTTTCATCCTATTCTCAACATATAATCATGGTATAATCCTTAATAGTTATCCTCCGAACATCGACAATGGCACAATGAAAATTCTTATTACGAGTCTAGTTATTGAAGAATTTAAAAGGTTGTGGTGGTGAGAAAAATGTAGATAAGAGGTGGATAAAGGCAAGGCCGTGGACAAAAACACCTGGGCGTCAATACTCAACATTTGAACTAGGAATTAGTCATCAGAGTTCTATCAAGTTTTCCACCCACAGCGTCATCATCTCTATGGGTGCATTGATGGCGTACAGTACATCACTTGTGCTCCCGCAAGAAGCATTGAATCAAATGCTTAGAGAATAAGGAAAGAGGATATGGATTGATAGACAATTCCAAGTGTAAAAGCTATCTTTACATGTCAAATTAAGAATGGGTGCAGCCCAAATTTAAATGCTTTTCTTCTCACTTTTTCTTTTTATTTTAGTTGAACCAATAAAACTATTACTATATGGATCCACTTTAAATCCAGTGGATTCAATGTTCTAAAACTATTATACGGAGCTTTTATTTTGTTTGGCAATAAACCATTCCCTAATAACTGAAACTTCTAAAAAACTAAAATATAACTAAAAATGGAACTTTGCTAGAAAACTCTTTCCAACGAAAGAACTGAAAACGGCATTTACTTGCAAGGAACCTTATTCCCACAGTATATGCTTTCCTCTTTGATTAATCACTTGTAATTTTTGCATATATAAAAGAAAAGAGGCATTCATCCAAATCCCTCTCGCTAGCGTACGCTCCAGAAAATTTCCGACCCATCCACGTTTTCTCAAATTTATTATTTTCTTCCACGTGTCAACATCGCGTTAAACCTTCACAGCTCTTACACGAAGTTGCAAGACCTATCAAGAACTTTCTTCCCACCCATGACCGCCGCTTTTATAATATCCCCCTAAAACTTCCTTCATTTCACAACCGGAGAACAAAGGAGCGAAAAAAAGGAAAATAACGAATACCAAAAATTCAGCCCTAAAAGCTAGCAGCACTATCCATAAGTCCTTTCCATCCACTCTCAGCTTTTGAAGTTTAGGATGATGTGGAATCAGGCGTACCGGAAAAATGATACGGAGGCCGGACCCAGGCCTTTGTATCCGATGATGTTGGAGCCGCCGGAGATGAGGTGGGATTTTATCCGGAAAATTTACTCAATCGTGGCCATCCAATTGTTGGCTACAATCGCGGTCGCCTCCACGGTGGTTACGGTCCGCCCGATTGCTCATTTCTTTGTCAGCACTGGCGCCGGATTGGCTCTTTACATAGTCCTAATAATCACGCCTTTCATTGGTGTGTTTCTGCTTTTCTTTTTCCTTTTTTTTTTTTTGGTGTTTGTAATTTGTGACTTTTTGGTTGACTAAAACGAAAATTGGTTTGTTGTTCGCAGTTTTGTGCCCACTGTATTACTATCACCAGAGGCATCCCGTGAACTATCTTCTACTTGGAGTTTTTACCGTTTCTCTGGCGTTTGCAGTTGGATTAACGTGCGCTTTTACCAGTGGTAAGAGATGGAATGGATTTTTGAAATTGTTCTTTTATTACTATAACTTGGGCAAGGTTCTTTTATTGACTCAATGTTGAAGTTATTGGGTACAACTGTAGAACTTGAAATGATTTTTTTGAATAAAATTATAGCAATTTCTCTAACTTTGAGCTAATATTTTCCCAGAAGAGGATTGTCATACTTGCCTCTTTTAAGAATTAGATGAAGGAACTTAAACCGATTATTATTTAATAGTAAGTTAAATACTTGACTGAATTTTGTGAATGGAGTTTTTGGTAATTAAGTTGTATGGGTGAATTAATCTTTTCTTACTTTTCAAAATTGCAAGGCTTCCAATGCAATTGGAGGTCAGTTTTTGGGGCTCTTTATCTAATTGTATGCATTTTTTCTATTTATTTTCTTTCATTGTTGTTTTTCATTTTCCTTATGAATAACTGTTGAATTTGTATTTTAAGATAGATAACTTGATCTTTAGTATAGAGCTTCTCAGTATGAATTAACATTGGCAGATTAAGTAATGGGTTTCCTCTGTGACTTCTTTTTTCCCTCTACAACGAAAAAGAATTGCTAGTTATTGCTACGCCGTTTCTATTTGCTTTTGTAGTTTCATGTATATTTGGCATTTCAGTAAGAATAACTATATTAGGAGTAGCTTAACTCTCTGTATAATTGGTAAATGCAGTAAATTTTTACATATATGCTGCCTAATGTACCATTGTGTTAACAAAATTTTGTATGCATTTTGTTTGTGAGCAGGGAAGGTTATTTTGGAGTCTGTGATTCTGACAGCTGTTGTGGTCGTGGCTCTTACTCTGTACACCTTCTGGGCTGCAAGGAGAGGCCATGACTTCAACTTCCTCGGGCCTTTCTTGTTTGGTGCCATCATTGTTCTTATGGTTTTTGCTTTGATCCAGGTACTTTGATCTTGCCATGTTTATTTAACTGTTTTTTTCTTATTTATATATAGGTATTATATGCAAATGATTAATTTCTCATTGCTGAAATGTGTTCGTCTTCCTGGCTGCAGATTCTCTTCCCACTGGGTAGATTATCTGTTATGATCTATGGGTGCCTGGCCTCTATCATATTCTGCGGCTATATCATCTACGACACAGACAACTTGATCAAGCGCTACTCTTATGATGAATACATATGGGCTGCTGTATCTCTGTATTTGGACATAATCAATCTCTTCCTCTCTCTGCTTACTGTTTTCAGAGCTGCTGATAGTTAAAAGAAGATCACAGTGCCTATCCTATTTCCTTTTCCAGGTTCATAAGAAATTCTTATTGACCGCATAAATGTTTCTGTTAGCTTCTTTTTCCTATATTTTTTAGGTGGTAAATGAACAGGATGTAAAAACAGCCAAATGTGTGTTGTTACACCGATGTCATAGTTGATAGAATGGAAGCTTCTGTTTGCTTGCATTTTTCATGGTGCGGTGTCTCACCTCCTGGAAAATCTTTGCTTCTATTTATTGATAACAACTGCAAGGGATGTAGAACAACTAACTTAATGCTCACGTACACTGTCTCATTTGGCTGTTGTTACTGAAAAATAATGAGGGTTCCGATTGCTTTCCTTGGATGTCTTTCACAGTTGGAACCGGAGTGCCTGTGGAGGCAAAAGTGCGGTCGGTACAGTCAGCTGAGCGCAGACTGTGAGTGTTGGCATGATGGTAGGTAGGCAGGCAAACGCCTGGGCATCATATCTAGTTATAATAGAACAGTAGTTAGCGTGGTAAATTCATCAGACAAAAAGGTGATTAAGTTTACTTGATTTATATTTAGGGATATTACAAAAAAGTGGTTTTTCATTTGGGAAAAGGGTGATACATAACAAAATGTAATATTTGATTTTTACGAATAACTATATCAATTTGATAATTTCCAATTGAGTATATCCCTAAATTTGTTTTCAATTGATATTTGACAAAAAGCAGAAGGCAACAGATAATGTGGAGGAAATGAGGTGATAAGATAACAACTTACCAAGTTTTTCTCGTGAACTTGATTTTCTTAATTATCTTCGGTTGGGAACTGTTGATGCACGTCCTTATATCTTTGCGTGGTAACTGAAGGGAAACCTAAGTTCTTGCATCAATCTTAAGCAAAGAACCGTTCCCGTGTAACTTGGCTTGAGGGGAAATGCTACCTCGTAAGGAAAGCTTTAATGATCGATGCCATTTGGCTGCTTTAGGGGGAATCTTTTTCTCCACTGATGGAAAAAGTGAATACAGTCTCGGTAAATCAAACAGTTTTTTAGTAAGAATTGCGTAATACTGGGACAAATCAGAAAAAAAAAATTAATGAATCACTTTTATCCTATGAATATATAATAAAGATAAAACCCTGTTGCTAAAACATGTAAATATTTATTGATGAATTTTTTTTTTTCCTTCTTCTTGTTGCTGGACTAAAATTTAATTATATTTGTATAGAAATGATTGATGTGGGTAACAATGTGCTGAAGAGAAATATACCCATAAATCATGCAAAAAGCCCAATCTTACACATGCACGACTGTTTGATTGATTAGTTACTAATTATACCCTTCCCAGGCCCCGGCCCTAACAAAAAATTAATCAGACACAGACCAGCTCAAAAAGTTTTTAAGTATGCATGGCGGAATTAGATATTTGCCCCTGGTTCGTATGATCCCCTAGTTCATGTTAGCAGCGATAGAGCGAAAAGTCAGGCAGAAGAGCTAATTAGTCCGCATTCTTGCCGCCAAGAGGCCATGTAGTTGAGCTTTGTCTCCTGTGCTTTCTTTCAGCAACAATTGCCAGAAGCCTTGAGACACCTTGAGTCCACATATCGTATTCTCTCTGACTCCTGCACTCAAACTCTACAACTCCTCTTGTTTCAGTCTTCAATCCAAAGTAACGACGCTGCCCTCCACTATCGAATAGATGTCTCCCTGGCCATGCTGGCATGTCCTTGTACACCTCCAAAACCACATCTGAAACCCCGAAAAGAAAATAAATATATCTAAGGAATTTCTCATGTTAACATTGACAACATTGTCTTGCTACTACAAGAAACTTACTTTTTTTCTTTTTGGTGAATGTCCCAGCAACATGCTTGCTCTTCATCTTCAAAATCACCTTCAAAAGTTAAAAATATGAATGGTTATGATGTTTGAGTAATTGCGTGGGATAAAACTCGGCCATATATAAATGGTAACATTTCTGATGTGTTGGGACTCAAGCAATAGCTACCTGGCCTGTCTTGTTCATATAAACAGAGACAACTTTCCAGTGAAGGTCACCTGCATATTCAGAAAATGTAAACGTATACATGATTTGTAATCATAGTCCAGAAAATGTGTAATTATGCAAAAATGAACAGACTTGCTACCTTTCCGGGTTCTTTTGAGAAGTTCGCTACCCTTGGCAAGGAGCTCTTGACTACAGGCAGTAAGGAAATCCTCTCCTGGGGCAAGTTCTCCGCTGTAGTTGCGGTTTGAATGCCCGTTATTGACTTTAGCACATGATCCCGTGCTTATTCCTTTCTCCGCTGGAAGGACCGCTGCAATGTTCCAAACTTCTTTTAGTGCTCTTGCCTTTAAGGTCGCTGCCCCGCGTAAAGCTGCAAAGAAAGAACAATTCTCCATTAATGATGGTTCATTTTATTCATTGTGAATACAAATGAAAGTCTTATGGGAGCTAATTCTTTATAATCAAGTACATGCTTATTCAAGCATCACACCTAAGAATACACAGCAAATAGAATGAAATTCCGGCCAGTAATCTTTACCTGTAGCTGCTGCAGCTGTAAGAGTTACGATATCATCATGTGAACGAACGTTAACAGCAGAGCTCACGACTGAAGCAAGATGGTCACGCTCAGCTCCCATAGCTTCTGCAGCCTCCACGCACTGCGCAGCTACTAGCGTTGCTGCCGATGCCACGGCCATGTCGGTCTTCGTTGACTGTTCGTTTTTTCTTGAGGTAGAAGAAGAAGCCGCAGTAGCCGCTGCAATGGCTGCTATGGCTGAGGCAACTGCAGCAACTGAGATAGCAGCGTGGAGCTGTGCATTGTGAGCTCTGGTTTCTTCTTTCTTTTTCTCTTTCCTGTCCTTTAACCATCTCCCAACTGTCTTGGCCCCGCTGGGAGTATTAACGCCGTTACCCGCACTTGCGCGGCCCCCATTGAATAAAGGTTGTATGGAGTTGTGGGTACGAAAATACTGCACGAATTGTAATTGAAAAGCCAATTTATCAACATGTCTCTTGAATATTTGAAAATGGGACAACAATGGAAACTTAATTAATCAACAATCGGTGTAACAATGGCTTTATCCTCGTTAATGAACAAGAACTCTAACCTTTTATAAGTTCCATGCTGAAAAACAGATATTACTCAAGTTAAAACAAAATGAGGTTAGTAGGAAAGGAAATATAAGCACATTCATGATCATTGCTTCTTGGTAAAGTTGAGCAAACAGAAAAGTTTCTGGTTTTAATACGTGAGCCTTGTAGAAGACTTCTTTGGAACAAAATCAACCGCTCATGGAAATGTGCCACTCCTGTACAGATGTGACCTGAAAGCTAAAGAATCTAATGTCCCTACTTACTGCATTACTTTCAGGTGAAGGCAAGTAAAAGATTGTCTTGGTGAGTGGGGGTGGGAGGGAATGATTTTGACTTTGAAGCTGGATCATATGACCAATAACAGAAAAGCAATGACATTGGGTCACATGACATTTTCAGCTGAAACCCAGCATCGTTTCCCACTTTCCTACTTCACGTTTTCGTCCTCATACCCTGATGTCTCCAACATTTAAGCCAATCTCAAAGAATTAGTTAATTAATCCACAACTTGTACAAATCAGCTGGTCACTCCAATATACTTCATCATTCCAACGAAGAGCTTTTCCGTAAAAGAAACAATTTACAGTATGTGGCAGCGAAAAAGCTTTGTGATGGAGTAGACAATCACAGCCTGACACTCAAAACTGGGCCACAAGAATTAAGAAACCAGTTCGGAGCTAAAGCTTAGCCCCACAGCTGGCAATCACATTGTATAATAATTTGATGCAATAAGTGGTAAGTACTTTTTTAAGGCCTGGAAACAGGCAGCTTTGGCTGATAAGACAGACAGCTTAGAAGATTGTTAGCGATATAAAAAGGTTTCATTGGAACAAGACAAAAGCTCCTGCTCTGTATTTGCTGTTCAGCGTTGTACTAAAGTAATCCAGAGATTACTAGCATCAGAGGGGGACAAGTGATGGTGTACGTTGCAGAGAAGAGACAGAGAAAGCTGAGATATTGGTCTACTGCCTGACTTAAGTGTGTTGTTCAACATTTCCTTTTTCTTTCTCTTTCCTTTCTTTTCTTCCTCCGAAAAGATCAGTAATATAAAATACACCATATGGTACCAGTTATTTAAATTTAATACAACAATTATGAAGTAAAAACAAAGAAAGAGGGGAAATAGGGAATGTGTGCAAGACCTTAACGACGTCGTCGAATTCCTCAGACGGAGAAACTGGAGGGCTGTCATTAATCAAAGGTCCGCTACTGTGAGAGAGCCTCCCTGACGTTAATGGTGACACTTCCTACAAATATAAACGAGCAAAAATAACAAGCAAGGCACGCACAAAGAGTAAAGACCGTGAGTCTCTTAACACTTATTTGAACATAAAAAGAAACTAAAGTTAATCACCTCTTTTTTTTTCCTCAAATGGGTAGTGTAGCACTTACCGATTGTGACATGATGCGTTCAAGAACGAGTTGTGAAGTAGCAGAAGAAGTGAAAGAGAACTGATTGGCAACAGCAACCTGATCAAGCTCCTCAGTCTCGCCATTTATATCTTCTGGTATAGAAGTGGTGGTGCAAGAAGAGCCGCTAGCAGACTTGGAAGCCGTACCGGTGCTACTGACAGAATGATGATGATGAGGAGGAGGAAGAGGGGCAAGGGCTTTGGACACTTCGAGAGCTGAAACACTCCATGACCTTGAGAGGAACTCCATTGGACCCCTTGGGCTCTCTGGTAGCTGCGTCCCGGAGATTGAAAGGTGGGATATGTGCTCCGGGCGACGACGGGTCCTTGGACTTGCGTCTTCCATGAAGTGAAGTTATAACTTGAAAGTGGAAGTGGGGTTGGTTTTTGGTTTTTAGACTACAAAGAAGAGAAAGTAATGATTTATGGGGGGTTTATATAAGGGGGAAAGGCTTTTGGCTTACGTTCGGTTTTTGGGTATCATTTACGTTTGAAGAGTGGACCGGTCTTTCTTATTTACGTACTAAAATTTATGATAAATTAATCATTATAAAATACAATAATTAACAAGTACTACAGGTATGCATTGCTCAAAGTGAGATAGTGGGTAGAAAACTTGAAAACCACATATAATAAGACAAAAAGCAATTACCCAAATCAATCATTATCCTCCAACTGGCATTTTCCCACTAATGTTTACCATACAACTGAATTATGGTGAGGTCTAGTCAAAGCTAAAGAGAAGAGGTTCAGCTACGGTCGAGACTAAAGAAGTGTTGGTGGAGGGAGTATAGTGATGTAGCATTCTAGTGACGCGTGTCACAGCCTGAAAGTTGCTGGAACATTTTTTCCTAGGCGGCTGCCGAAATCCAGAAAGCAGGACCTAAAGATACTCCCTACTTGAAAAAACTAATGGAGGATGGCATGTGACTAAAAAGCAATCAGCCCCCAGGAAAAAGCTAAGGGTGAAAACGAAGAAAGATGGTACGCCGCGAGACCATATAATCTATCGAAACTTGGGTTTTTGTCAAAGTCGTTAACGTGGGGCTGGGTTTTTTTTTCCATGCAGTACGCAGCAGTTACGCCAGCACTATAGGTTGCAACTTGCAAGAAACATGTAACAAAAATTTCCCCACCAACCAAAGAGGCATCTTCTGTTTTGGGGCATCAATTTCCAAAATCTAACTCCAAAGCCATGCTGAATGCCAAAGAGTTGATGGCATTTGGTAACTGGCAAGTGAGTCACCGCCGACTGTTTTTCACGAAGGAAATAATGTCTATGAGAACCTCATAAATGACACCGCAAAAGAAGATAGCATATCGCTACGCAATCTATACGCTAACCACAGAAAAGAAAATGTAATCCCACCTTGTAATAACACCAGCCTGGCAATTTGTTGAAACCCATCTACAACCTAATTAATTGAGAAATAATAGCTGTGTTCCCTGTGTGAGGCTGACAATGTTACCTGAGATGGCAGGGGGAGGTGACCCAAGTGATTGTGTTCCAAGGCTGTCTAAGGTCTTGTTAATGTCCAAGGCCGACACGCCTTGAGATGTCCAGTTGAAACGACAGATTCGAGCCTTGGACCGGTTTTATGTGTTTTTTTCCCTTTTTTCACTACAGTTTTGGGCACAAAGCTGCCAACCCAAAGGACTCAGGAGAGAGAGACGAATGCTAAAATGCGCGTGCCTGGATACGTCATCATCGCTCTTTTGATCTCATCTACGATCCTCTCCCTTCATGTCCTTACAAAGGGCACACATATGCCCTTTTTCTTTTCCTGTTTTAAATTTTTAAAATTTCCTCTGAGCCAAAGGCGAAAGGAAGAGAAGAGGAACAGCTTTCTCTTTTTCTAGTCTTTTGTTTCTTGCGACGTGACCACTGACTAAAGACACAACCTTTATTCCCTTTGCCTCGTTTTCTTAATGATCATCCCTCCTTTCGTTTTCCTTTTGCATCGCACATTTTGAATCTGTCCCTTCCAAGTTACAACTTCTCATTCAAGCGTTTATTGTTTACTATTCCGTCATAAAGATCCAAGGCTGTCCTTCAACCTTGAATGATGAATGTGCTATTACTCAGAGATACCACCCGGTTTAGAATCCAAGACGTAATCTGAGAGGCTTTGTTACAAAAAGGGCCGATCTCTAACACTCGTTGTAACGTAACTTATCCCTCTTAAAAGCTTTTATGGAGGCAAGTTCTCTTTCTCTTTCCAGTACACCATTTGAATCTATGATGCTATAAAGTAAATATTTAGAGCAAATCAACTTTTGATATGTTATCACAGTTGCCCTTCACAACTTTAATCCTCCACCTTCTTGCTAAAGTTAAATATAAGAGATAAAAGCAACATCAGGCTTTTTAACTGTGGAGGACCATAAAGACTATCAAGCCATTTAACTTTACTCTTCTTCACATGCGGGCATTAGCTTGGAGGATACTGAAGCCAAAGAGAGAGGGGGCAGCAGACTGTAGCTTATAAGATACGGTTACAGTACTTCAGCACTCAGCAAACAGCAGATTTAACACAAGCCGAACTATAGCGCGAAAAACCCAATGTCCAGAAGCACAAAAGCTCCCAGTTCATTCCTGCATCTGGTTTTGGCATTAAGACTAAACTTTCACCTGGGTTCAGAATGCCCAATGTATTTCACTTGGATATCCGGAAAAAGCACTGTTCATGGAATCAAATCCCCTGCTGTTTGAAATCAGTAATATAGCTGTTAACCAACTCACGAACAATCAGTTCTTCACTGTCCAAACTACTATTTCTGCATTAGGTGGTAATAATTACCCAGTAGATTATAGCAACCATTACGGATTTCCAATGAAATTCCTTCACTGCAATCTTAAACAGAGCAATCCTCTGTCGCATCCAAACTGTAGTACTGTACCAACTGTTTGTTCTCGCTGTCCTTCAGCCATGGCCAGGCAAACGTGCTAATTCCCGCTCAATAGTGGGTTGGTACCTGAATTTTTGAGGCTGAATTCGTGGCATAAAGCTACCACTTCGTACAAATAAGATGATAGGCAAATGAGCAAGTATAGCACCACCATAAAGTTACATGACGCAAAGAATTTAGATGCAGCATCCAGTTAAATGACCTAAATGAACCTGCGAGTGCGTTTTGGAGATTGAGATTTTAGATGTATCAAGTTAAAGGAAATATGTACAGAATGAAAAATCAGATATTCATTAAGAGAGGTAAACCAAGAAACCGATTCACTTGCTAAAGTTGCCATCCATTTTCAAAGTGAGATATTGAGATGGTATTAAATTCTTTTTTAATCTTGATTGTGGAAGTGAGGTTCAACTATGGTTAACTTTTGGTTTCAGTTTGATGGGGGGTTTATGGCTGTTAACGAGCCTTAATTTTTTTATCTGTATTTGAGGTTTTTAGTAATGATCCCTCTCCTGCGCCTTTTGGATTGAGAGAGATGACAATTGAGATGTAAGAATGTGTAGTTAAATTAGTAAATGTCTGCATTTTCTTGAAACCTTTTGGTTTTTAAGAGAGAAAAATGTTATGACTTTCTTTGGAGTTTCTTTTGTTCTTTTGGATTGATGATGTGTACAGGGGACGTTTTTCTTTGATCTTTTAAGGAGGCTTTTGAAAACATATATCAAATAAAATGGATTGATATATGAACCAAAGCTTTTTGCTTTAATGTTTATGTGTAAGGAGGGGTTCATGTCCTTGCATTATGAATAAACTTGACGCCTTTGCTATTCAAAAAAAAAAATGACCTAAATGACCGATAACCAATTCTCATATATTCCAAATATAATGAATGATCATGCTTGAAGCACCAATGATAATGCTGTCTGATCATCGATTTCAAATTTACCTTCTTGGTATATGAAAAACTCACTACCCCTTGGGCTACATAGTGAAAGGTAAATTTTTTCCATTTCATGAACCCATCCTTATTTTTCAAGATTCAAACCCTCAAAGTTTCAAGTTCTAACTATCAAGGTGTCCATGAAGGACATCCACTAACAATTTATAATTAACAAAATGAGCCAAACATTGATAGCAAATTACAATAATTGAAGGAAAGACAGCAACAAATCATTTAGATCAGAAGTTTTATCTGTTAAATGCTAGTATATGCTAAGATTCAACTCTTGAAAATGCCAAAAACACCTTCCCTATTAATGCTTCCCTTCAAGGTTTTAACAGTCTTAAGGTATTTCTGACCTAATATTTTTCATTGTGACCTGTCAATTGTACATGAAAGGAATAGTCTAAGCATAACTTATGAATTTGACACAATTCAAGAATTCAAAACCAAACATTAGTTCACTACAGCAAAGCAACAACTGCATTATATGATAGAAAAAAAAAAAAAATACAAGTGAGCATATATATAGTGGGAACGAATTACTACATTTGGCTTATACTTGTTAGAGAATGGTAAGTGGAAATGCATCTGAATGTGAGTAAAAGTATGAGATTTAAAACTCTTGCAAAGACATCTATATGATGAAAGACTGGCCTACCAACGTGGACATCCTATATTCCTATACGAAAAAAAAAAATCAAACGAGCTAATCATTTATTAGATTGTAAACCACTGCCACCATAATACTGCTTAGTTGTTTCACGTGAGAATTCTGCAAATGTCATCCCATCCTTCAATCGTGCGGAAAGTGGTGGAACCATTTTTTGAATTTCTTGAGTCAGTGCATTTTGGTCCTGATCAGCAACGTTACTCTCCTCAGCTTGCTCCAAAGGCTGACAAACTGCGTTGTAATGTTCCATAGGACAATCTGAGATTGAGAAAGTTTTACTCCATGCTGGCTGCAAAAACACAACAAAAGTTTCTCTGCATATATTATCCAACCTTGCTGGTCTGCAAACACAGTGAAGGGTTGACCGTAGCTTTCCTTTGGATAATACATCTGCTGATTCCCCAACTTGAACAATAAGACTTTCAGGAGAGGACTTCACCATGAGGACTTTATTCTTGTTAGGATGAAAAATCTGCAAGTATGAATGCCCACTAGGCGAAGCACATTCTTGATAACGAGAAATGGAAAATTCATCGCTTGCTGTTGTTGGTTGTGAGGATAGAAGAAACATGGGATCAGTCAGAACAGTGAAGATACCATAGTCATAATGCCACTGTTGCCAAAGGTTGGGCTGTGTATCATATGACCTAACTTCATTAACATTTGTGTCCAAGTTAGCAACTTTTGATAATCTTTGCTCGCTCCTTGCATAATTATTAGCATGTCTTTTACTTGATCCCTTCCTTCGACCCGCTTCCCTAAGAACAAGGCTATCTACTATTGAATGATAATGTATAAGGCGCCCTTTTGCTGCACATGATTTCAATAAGCTTTGCTCAAGCTCATTGCCTCCAATGGCCCTATCACAAATTCGAGCTAGACAGAGTCCCAGCTCCATCATGCATAATCCTAGCGCCTTGAACATATTCTCAAGGTCATCAAATTCATCATCCTCAAAATCACTGATTCTACAGATTTTTTCGTTTTCCAAATTCAAATGGCTACCTACTCCATGACTTGGTTTAGTTTCAATTGATTCAAGACCTTGAGCGTATTTGAGCTGCATCGCGAAAGAGGAGACGTTCCTATCTGGGTTTTTCAATGGGACATCACTCCCCAAGCTGTGCTCCTAAACATAGCTTAAACAAAGAAAACAAGACCGATGAAAACAATATACAACATCAAAAAGATTGAAAGGGAAAGAATATATAAAACATATATAATTTAACAGTGTTTTTATAGGAGAGGAATAGGTCTTTATTGAACTCTTGCTTCGGAATTAGGAAAAAGAAAATCAAAAGTTTTGTACGTTATTAAAAGCTCCCGATCCAATACGTTAAAATTTGCAAAGACTTCGAAAATATATTAAGACAAGGAACACAAAGAAAGGCACACAGTAAAGAAGAGGAAAATTGAAGCTAATTATGAATTAAAAACGTAAGGCAAACAAGATGTTCGTTGAAATTACTCTGAGAATACGTTTGCGATCTTCGGGGCCAAGGAGAGCCAGCTTGCGAGCGAGAGGGAGCAGCCTTCGTCGGATAAGAGATGCGTCGGGAACGTTTGTAATTGAGAGGAGACCGGGGCCAACGGGGCCCAGGTTTTCCATTATCATATTTACTTGATGATGCAAACATGATGATGATGATGATGATGATAGGAGCATGAGATCGGAGTATTGAATTTCGTAGAGTTCCAGAACTTCTGCTCCTTCCATCCTTTCGTTTATTCACTTCAATGTAGCTGCGAGTGTAGAACATGACACTTCAATGTGGCATGGCATCCTTGTTCTAAATCGAAACTCGAAGCGGTTCGCATGGGACTTTTAAGTAATGGACAGCACATAACACATCGGACTTGTAAGACCTTGTCCGCAAAAAATAGCCCTCTAGGGTCCAGGCCCAGGCTCGAAATCACATTTATATTCCCAGTTCAGGATTTTCGTATTCTGATATAAACTAATACTACTAGCATTCAATATGACCATAGCACAACATCAAATGATTTCGAGCATCCTAACATGCTTTTTTATTCCCTGGGTCACCAAGCGGCTGATCATATAAGATTAAATATGAATTTAGTCCTTGTATTTCCTTAAAATATTGAAGTTAAGCCCTTTTATTATAAATTTTATAAATCAAAATTTTATATTCTCAAAATTTATTAATGTTAATCAATTGTTGATATCTAGTTTTCCGTAGTATAATTATTAATGTAACATTGAATTGAAATGAAATTTTTGAAATTTTTTTCATAATTTTAAAAGTATAAATATTTGATTTTATTTTGATAAGATATAAAAATTAAATTCCGATTTTAACCATCATATAATGGAATCAAATCTAGAAAATTTTCATCTCTTTTCCACAAATTGCATATTTCAAACACAAGATCACACATTTGGAGGGGTTAATGCGAAGATCCGAATCCACATCACCAGTCACCATGCTGTCTTCGAGTAAGAAGACATCCTTATTTTACTTGGAATTTCAAAACCAGGAAAAGGGACAACGTCAAATATGTACAAGTGGCACCATTTGGCGAGACGTAAGTATTTTACCTTAGACTTGGGTCTCCTTGAAGCTCTTAGCCAACCAGATAGCAGTTTCCCTGGGAGACACTTTCTCAGGTCCAAATGGCTTCAATAGCACCCCAAGCTCGTCATACCTTTGTTGTTGCAAGAGCCTTGCACTGAACTCAAGCAGCCCTTCTAATGCCTCTGCCCGCTGCTGATACGATGAGGTGTCAAACCGCCTTTGTCGTGACTCAGAAGATGAATGGGTGGATACAGCAGCACGATTGTGCTCTGAGCCTTCGCTACCATCTTGTGCAACTCCAGGGCTTTGATCACTGCCATTCATTGTCATAACAACTTTGTCCAGAATCTGGACTGTACACTTGTCCTTTGTTATAGAACGGTCAGCACTGTCGATTGATGAAGAAGAGCACTTTGCCGACGTTGATGAGGTCCCACGGATGGGTAAAAGGGGATCATCAGAAGAAGCTAAAGGGAACTCTGCGATTTTGTCAATTCGGGGAGCATTAACAGAAACATCAGGGGAGTCCACACTGCGAAGCAAACCGACATTTTCTCTGTAGGGGGTCACTAAGGCTGCAGTCCTTGTTGGCAATGGAAGAGATACTCTGCGCGATGAGTAGGATGATTTGCTTGCCGGGGTATGTGAAACTGGGACCTGCACATATTAGCAGGCTAAGTATCAATGCACCCAGTACTCATCATCTTGCAAAATTAACAGGACATTGAAAGATTATCATTCTCACTTCATAGAAATATTCCCGTCTAACAAAGAAGAACATGGCCAATGCTTTGCACTTATATTTAGTTCTAGACTTCATAAAAGTTAAAAATTTCATAGTTTCCAAAACTCCTACTAGATTTTAAACACACATATACACAGAAAATCCAACAAGATATAGGAAGAACGTGAGGCAAATTTGATGACATTAAGGGAAAGATGAAACAAATATGTGATACAAGGGATGAAAATGTAAAGAACATAAAGCAGAGGACACCTATCAATCTAGGAGGCTAGGATAGCCCAAGTAATTAGATGACAAATAAAAGATTCCACTATTTGTATATCATTCAGGAGTCCAACACTGTAGGATAGAAAGCTTTTCGCATTAGTGTGACCAGTCAAGGTGTCGAACCAAAACATTCCAGGAAAGTTAAAAATTAAAAAAAAAATTAATGAAATATGATGCTCTCTATCACTTGGAAATGTGAATAATATGGAACTTGAGAGATGATATTTTCATGTCACTGTCAATGAACCTAGGAAATTAAGATCAATTAAATTCCTCTATTTAACACAGATATAGACATGTAGCTCACCAAATCTTGTTTTTGACCAGTCTGGGACATCTTTGCTGGGGTTGGATGTTTTCTTGGAGTGATGGACACTTTTGCTGGCGTCAATCTTGGGGTCTTAGCAACAGTGGGAAACTTTGTGGCTGTTGAATTGTCAATTGTAATCTCTTCATTGTCAATACCGACAGAAAATTCTGTGAACTTTTCAAACAAATAACTTGGAATTTCTTGTTCTCTTTGAGTAGAACAGAAGTAGTCTTGCTCAGTTTCAGAGACACTGGGGTTCAAAGCCCTGTCATTGCTGAACGACCGCCTTCTCCCCATGTCAGTAAGAAGCATAACATCTTGCTCCACAAATCTTGTTTTCTTTATGAAGTTGGAATCAGACCACCGGGTTGGGAAACTGTTGCACCTAGGGCTATTCAATTTCAGATGAATTTTGAGGACATACGGCTGAAGGTGTGGGTGAGTGAGTAACTCTGAAGCCTGAATGCATTTCCATTTTATTGAGGTGCTTTAGTTTGCAGATGAAGAAGTTAAGATATAAGTTTGGCAAAACCATATTGCAATCAACAAAGCTAATATACCGAAAAAGACATCCAACATAATAGAACAAGATTTTGTTTTTCTTTTTTAGAAATTTGACATCTCTTACATCTCAACTTCGAGGCCAGAATTTCAAAATTAAAGAGAATAACAAATCTTCTGTAGATCACATATTGATTCAAGCAAGAGTTGTAAATTTTTATTACATGATAATATACAAGGGTCACCATTATTACTTTCTTGAAACCAATATCTGTCAGCCTAATCACAATCATTGATAACTTGACCCACTACCACAAGTAATATAACAAATCAAGTCCAAGTAATGATTTTTCTAATACTTGCTATTCTTCCTGAGGATATCTCCACATGCTTGTCTCAGTAAAAGCAGTTCAAGATTAAACACAAAAGGGGAAGAAACATACACTTGGTCTAAGTTCTGGATTCTTCCGTAGCATGCTCTTTATGAGTCCTCGACTGAAGAAAGGGAGAAGAAATACAAGAAAGCAACGTCATTAATGAAGGCTGAATGCAACAATAGAGATAACCATAATGATGGTTTTCTGCAATATGACAAGATTCCAGTAGCATATTTTGAAAACAAATGGCATCTAGAACTTGACATTTGTATGCATAAAGAGGATAGTAGACTCACAATGCACCAGAATACATGGTTGGTAAAGGAGCCACTATAGACCTATTTATTTTGTTAATCAGAGCCCGCATATCCTGATATGAAGACAGAAACAGAAGGTAGCAATTAGGGTGCGCCAAATGCATAAGGGTGGATACCCATTAAAGGGATGTGTGACATCCATAGATGTGGAATCATTCCTTGTTCTACAAATAGCATATTAATAAGCATTTATCTTTGGATGTGATTCTATCATCTCACAGCATAATTAGCCATTTAGCTTAGCACTAGTATGTTAAGATTGTGTGCAAATTTATGATGAGTGTAAGGTGATAATCCATAATATTGTGAATCCACCATTGAAGATCAATTTGCTTCTTGAACATTAGCAGACACAAATAACATTCCAAACTATATGGTTATTCCAATGATCCTTTAAAAAATCTTCAATTTAAGACACCTATTGCAAGTTAATCTAAAATTAGGGTAATCACCTTTCTCCCAATTAAATTTTCTCCCCGGCTAACTTTAAAAACCCCTATTCAGCCGAAGGTCGGAATTATCAAATTGCAAGCACTGCAAGCTCTACAATGAGGAATGAGGAGGGAGAAAGACAGGAATACCACGCTCAACAAGGACAAGATTTTAAACTGTACAACAACTGAATCCTTTAAGACCAGCAACAGCATGAAAAATTTTACATTTCATAGCACTCAATAATTAGGTGCTCATAGTTGAGTTCTTCAAGAACAATTGAATGAAAGAATAGTTTGCAGTGATCAGTTCATTAAATTCCACATTACTTCGAAATTGTGATTTTGATAATGCCAAGAATTGGCAAAAAGTAAAGGTCTTAGTTAACAGCAGATCAGCAACTTACAAAAGCTTTAAATGCAGGTTTGTGAGCAGTCATTTCATACAGGCAGCATCCTGAAAGCATGTATTACATTAGATATATGCTGAATAGAGAGAGGGGGGGAGAGAACAGTGATCAGACTCAGATTTCCCTCAAATTTCAGTAGTTGCAAGGTACCTAAAGACCAAATATCTGACTTAGAACCATAAGGTATATCAGCAAGTAGCTCAGGGCACATATAACTGGGAGTTCCCACAACCTGTATATAGAGCAAAAAACGATAGTATTAAAATAGAGTGAATGGTGAAACCGTACAGAAACCATATACCATCAGTCTGATACTCACAGATGAAGCAAGGTCATCGGAAGTCAACATCTTAGCAAGACCAAAATCACCTGCATACGTCCACATCTTAGCAACTCACTATGTTTAAATTACAGAATGCTAGACACAGATGGAAACTCAGACATGGTAAAAAAAGTAACGAAATAAATCACTAAAATTAGCCATAAAAGAACCAGTTACCTAGACGCATGTCTTGATCTTTTGTCAAAAATATATTTGAGCACTGAAACAAAAATATACTTTAGAATGCCATAACCCCATACATGAAGCTGACCAATCTTCACTGAGAAGTACCACTGACCTTGACATCACGATGAAGAATATGGTTGGCATGCAAGTAATCAAGTGCCATTAGGAGTTGAACTAGCCACTTGCAAAGTTTCTGTACATAATTTATGAAGTTGAAGAATAGAAATTACATTTTTAAGTATTGCAAATAGCTAAGTCCTTGCAAAATTGGATGAAAGTTTTACTACCTCCTCAGAAAAATGGACACCATTGGCTCTTTTTACAGCTTCTGCCCTGTATAATGAGCAATGTCAATGCACAGAAGTTGAGAAGAAAGAGCAAAACAACAAATCATGCCTTACGCAATTGCTGAACAATTTCAAAAACCGACTTAAATAACAAGCACAACTTACATATCTCCTCCTTCACAGTATCCTATAATTATGCAAACATAGCAACCCTGCAAAATAAGACAAGCTACAACATTGTATACATTCTTTTTTAATTCATTGAGTGATGGTTGAAGATTCTAGAGCTTTTAAGAGGAACCAAAACATGAAAACTAAGAGACAAAGAAGCCAGAGACAGAATAAACAGAAAAAGAAAACACTATCTACTCACCCTCTCTACCCAAGAATCTTTGTATTCCACGATAAATGGATTCTTCACCTTAGAAATAAGCTCCATCTGCATCATAGAAACCAAAAGACAATTTTAAAACCAGAACTATACCTTTAAACAATGAGAGCATAATTTTGGAGTATAAAAGATGCCAATCATGGAAAAAAGGAGATAAGGCAGGGGAACAAAGGTATCTTTAAATATACATAAAGTTAAGTGTCAAGTTTCCAAATGTTCATAAACAATCATATCAAGGCGTAAATATCCGCCACCATAGATGTTTTTACTTATGGCACTTCCTCCACAAACCAAGCATGTATTTCATTTCAAAAATTGCTCCCATCCTGATATTTTCTCCAAATTGAGAGCAATTATTTACACATAAATCAACTGAAACAAATTTTATTCACATTGTTAGAAGAAGAATAAAAGGAGTCAATTAAGAAAACTGACCTCTTGATGGGCAGATCTACGAGCCCTATCAGTCTGGCGAGCAAGGCGAATCTTTTTCAGGACGTACCTGAAAGGAAAGAAAAATGTAGGAAGCTTGTGACATAATAAACATAAAAGAAATTGCCTTATCCCCCATAATCCCACAATGAAGATCAAGGTTACAAACAACAGATGGAAACAAATACCATAACATAACTGAATACATGCGTTTAGTCACATGAAAAGAGCACACACAAGTGCATATGTTTATAAATTGAAGGATATATATATATATATATATATATAGAGAGAGAGAGAGAGAGAGAGAAAGAGAGAGAGAGAGGTGCAAGCATACTCACTTCTTCTTTTCATGTTTATGCCTCACAAGAAGAGCAGAACCAAAAGACCCTTTACCAATCTGCTCTAGAATATCATATTGCTCCATATTGGAGGATTCTGCCCCCTCTTGGGGCAACGTTTGAAAGTCTTTTACTGTTATTCCAACAAGTAAATTCACCAGACAAAATTAGTTACTACAATTGAATTGAAACAACACTAACATTAAGACATGAGAAAATATTGACTTCTCAACGAGAAAAAAAAAAAGTGTACGCAGAGCAATCCTATCTATAGTAATAAATCAGATATAAGGTAATTTACAGCCGTAGTAATCAATAATGTACAAAAGCACCGGATATGATCGCGTATTAGTACCTAACAAAAGTCTATAAAGAAACAAAGCAATACAGCTATGAAAACGCCAATTTTGCCGCTTTCGGAGATGAAGCCAACTCGGCCTTTAAACCGACAAATATTTTCATTTTTACAAATTCTTTCGGCGAAAATTTATACATTTCGGAAAAGTATTAAAATCAAGTAACTTTAAATTTTAAATTTTAAATTTAAAAGAACAGAAAAAAAAAACGGAATGTTTCTTGTGGCATTTAAGCAGCTATTAAGCACTGGCCTATGTAAAATGCATTCCTCGACTCTATTCTGTTTCTTTACCAACCAAAATAAGCTAAATTAAGGGGGAAAAAAAACAAAGAGAAATCAGTTTCTTTTGTCTGTTCACAGAAAAAATGAAATCTTTGACGTAATGACAACGTAAATTGTTGGAGAAACGAAAATCTAAGGAGAGAAACAAGAAAAAGAAGGCAAAGAGAAGTACCTGAAGTGGAACAAAAGGCAGCTGAAAGAGAAAAAGCGGGATCGTTTTGAACCTCCCTGGAAACCAAGCTAAAAGAAATTCTTGAGTGAACTTAAACTATACAAGTTTTTGAATTTTGATAGGGTAAAATGGAATTTCAAAACGTGGAAGATTCCTACCTATTTTGAAGCAGCAACAATCTGTTTTCTATTTTTATTTCTTCAAATATTATTTTATTATAAATTTGGGAGAAAGAGAAACAGAGGGAGCGGCAAACCCACTGTGAGGGGAGGAAACAAAAAGGTTACGGTGAGAAGAAATTTAAAATTCAAAAAACTGTACAAGAGTGAGAGAGAGAGAGGTCAAAAGGCTTTTTCAACTAATTTTTGTTTTTATTTGGATTTTTGGGGAAGGCGACAAGAATGGGAAAGGATCAAAAGAAACGCACGGGTGAGAGGTTGAAGTTTGGCTTCTCTGCAACGCAGTACACGTGTTAGACACGTCACCCTGGTGGCTTGTTCTATGATGTTATCCAGACCCAAAACGGCTGTGTTTTCAATGGTCTAATGCAGAAGACAATCTGACGGTGAGTTGATTTTGCTACCCCACCTCTACGTTGACTCCCCACCTTACGAGATTTCATCTGGACTCCTCAAGATTTGCTGCCCTTTCAAACCAATATCATTTTTAATTATAACATTTTTTTAATATAAATAATGGGAATATAAAGAAGACAAATATATATAGGCATTGCTAGTATGAATTATTTTAATTCAATTAATAATTTTAAATAAATGAATAAAAATCTCGTGTCGGCTTTTAAAGGCCAACTATAAATTTAAATACTAATCCAAGGAGTTGAAGGCCACGAATTGACATGGTAGGCCCAATAGAGGTAATTTGATTCAATTGGATTGATGCTTGATATTCGATAATGAGTTGCCAACCTTTAAATTGCTTGAAATAAGTGTCTTTGGTACCAATCTACCAGATGACACCCTTCTTAAAAAAGAAAAGCATTAAACAAAAACCCTGTGAATTTTGGCATTTCTAAACTTAAGGCAGTGCCACTGCCACCTTTTCTTTAAATCTATATATTTGGTTTTAAGTTAATTACAGCAGCAATGTCAAAGTCTTAGGTACATGATATTTCTTCATTAGAAGGTTTCTCTTTTTCTTATCTTACTGCTACCATGTGATTTCCTTTCTCTAATATTTTAGTGATACGCAACCCACTGTGATGCTTTTGTAAAGTGGGCTGGAGAATCTTGTTGTAGGCTATCCACAATGGTGATACATGGCCTTGCTACTTTTGGGCTTTGGGTTTCAAGCATTGCGGTGCACAACACTGATCATGGCCCTTCATTAAAATGGTTAAGACCACCTTTTTTATATTGTGCTAGAGACAATTCCAGAATATTCAAAATCAGGACATTATATAACACTCTCTCCACCAAAAAAATCATTGAAGAGAAAATCATTTGGTGCATGTGAAAAAGGGCAACATGAAGAAATACCCATGGTAAGCTTGAGTACAGGCATAGAGTCGCCCATGAAGCGAAATGGTCTACCCTCTGCCCTTGTATAATCGGTAGTCTAATGAGATAGCACACGCGACAACTTATAATAAGGTGCAAATATGGGAACTTTAATCGCTCCCTTAAGAATGAAGTTATCATCAATCTTTTTTTTCATATAATTATGTTATTTTAAATTTAATTAAAGTTTAATTTAAAAGATAAATTTTAGTCTACAAACGATTTTTAAATTCGAAAATACGATTACATATGAAAAAAAATACCCTTACGGCATCAATTTTTTTTTTCATATAATTATGTTATTTTAAATCTAGCCTTAACCCATAGTCACCATTTTTCTCACCAAACTCCAACGTTTCAATTGTAGCAGCTTTAATAAACTCAACTCCTATTTTATCTCTATAGATTTTCTTTAATTGGTTATAGTAATAGCTATATTATTCAAAAGTTGTGGTTGAGAAATTTTTTAAATGAACCTATAATCTCTGTCTACTCTGATGGTGGCAGAGAATATATTGCTCTAAAAGATTTCCCAAGCACAATGAAAATTCGACATCTTAAAACACCATCTCACACACCTCAACACAATGACACTATTAAAAGACATCATAAACACATTGTCGACACTAGCCTAACTCTCCTTCATCAAGCAAAACTCCCTCACAAATATTGGTCCTATGCTTTTCATACTATGGCTTATTTAATTAATCGGTTTCTCATTTTTATAATAAATTTTGCTTCCCCTTATGAAAAATTATTTAATCAAAAACCAAATTATAAACAAAGTTTTTAGATGTCTATGCTTTCTTTTGTTAAAATCATATAATTCTAATAAACTTGAATCCAAATCTTCTTCACGTATTTTTCTTGGTTACTCTCTTAATCAAAGTGCATATTTTTGTTTGAACATTACAACAAATAAAATTTACACCTTTCATCATTTTTGATTTGTTGAAACTGAGTTTGCTTTTTCAAAATCCTTTTCCACTGATCTTTCTACTTCTCTTCATGCTTGGAATTTGCCTTTTAACTTCTTTTTCTCCACAAACTACGTCTCTGCCCACTACTGTGCAACAACCACCAGTAAAGACCACCATGGCAGCTCATTTGCAGACTCTACCGCACCTCGTTTCCTCTAAATAATGCTTCTTTTTCACCTTCTATCTCTAGTTCTCTCGTTGTAGATCTTCCTCCTGTTGAATCATTAGCACCACTTCCAACTCGTTTTATGCCAACAAACCCAACTAATTAAATCAATTCAGCACACTCTTTCTCATTCCATGACCACTCGTTCTAAAAATAACATCTTCAAATTGTCATAGGGAATGACAGTGGGTTTCTCACATGTTTTTTTGCAAGTGTTGGCAACTCGCTTCTCTGTCAAGGACCTTGGCGACCTTCACTATTTTCTTGGTATTGAAGTTCTGCCAACCAAATTTAGGCTTCTCTTAACCCAACACAAATATATACGAGACTTATAGAAACAGACAAAAATGTCAAGTGCAAAAAAATGCATTACGCCTATGTCTTCCACTCAGTCTCTTCAATTGCATGACAATTCTACATCCACCGATGCAACCCAATTTCATCAAGTATTATGCATTCTACAATATTTGCCACTCGTTTGACCTGACATAGCTTACGTAGTCAACAAAACGGTACAATTCATGCTCTCTCCAACCGAGACTCATTAGACAACAGCAAGACGGATTTTACACTATTTGAAAGCTACCATATATCAGGGTTTTTTTTTGCTCAAATGTCATCAAAAGCTTTGGTGTTATTGCCTTTACAGACACTGATTAGGCCGGCAATTGTGATGATCACACATCTAGCTCAGCATACATTTTTTATTTCCGTGGTAATGCAACTTCCTAGTGTTCAAAGAAACAAAAGTCCGTTGTTCGTTCCTCGACAAAAGCGGAATATAGGTGCTTTGGATTAAAAATTTACTTAGTGAGTTACATGTTAATTACTTATCGACTCCACAGATTTTTTGTGATAACATTGGTTCAACATATCCTCCGTTAATCTTGCCTTTCACTCAAAAATGAAACACATCTCCATCGACTATCATTTTGTTCGTGACAATGTGGCTCAAGGGACTTTCACTGTGTCTCACATCTAATCCAAATATCAACTAGTCGATACCCTCACCAAGCCCCTACGTCTATCCTCTTTCAAACATTATGCTCCAAGCTCAGCACCTCTAACGGGGAGCTCCGTCATGCAGGGGCATGTTAAAGAATCTTCATCAGAAGCTGCCACACCAGCAATATCTCAACAAACTATGGAAATTTCAATGTCCTTTCCACAAATCTCGCCTCAAACCTCGATCACCACCTTTCTCTCACCAGACTCAAGCGTTTCAATTGAGCAACTTCAACAAACTCAACACCTATTTTATCTCCACAAATTTCCCTTAATTGGTTATATCAGTACCTATATTATTCAAACGTTTGTTTTATCTCTTCCTTGTGTGTAGGCATCTCTATTTTACGCCTACTAAAAAGATGTATAGCTATGTATATATACTAACTTTGTAAATCAAATTAATTCATGCAATCAATCAATTTTCAGACCATCTATTCTTGTTACTTACAACCTCACATTCCCTTTTCAGTTGAATGAACAAATCCATCTAAATGTTTACTTCCTTTTTCCTTGACCATTATCTTTTTGGCCATTTCTGGCTTTTTCCATATTCTTTCTACTCAAAGAAATTATTCAGATATTTTAGGAAGCTCTTGGTATCTACTTTGAACATTGTTATCATTGGCATGTTTGGTTCATTCCATTTAGCCATTGTTTCCACAAATTTATTGAGCTACCAATTTTTAATTAATATAAATTTTACTGAGCTTTTTTATACGATTAACATTAATCACCCACTTCTCTCTTGTTGCTATTCTACTTTTTAGAAGAGAGACAGATCAATAATGAATTTTCGAAAAGGAAGGGTCATCAAATTAAAGAAGGAAATTGACAAGAATAGTATGGGACAACTCAACATAGATTTCACCACAGAAATCTTGAAAAGGAGGTTCCATTAATTTGGAGTTGGCATCTGGTAGAAGGCACTGGTCTCATGTCAATATCCACTGCATTGATTCTCCATTCGCATTTGGAAACATATGTCGTGAGAAGAATTCGTTAAAAGCTTAAACAAACCCCCCAAAAAAAAAGTCTTACTAAGAATTCATAAAAAAAAAAAAGAATTGGCGTTGCCTGCGATTTTTGCAAGTCGGGTGGTTAAAATTTTGGAACCTTCTTCCTAGGAATTTGTTTCAAAACAAAATATAGGGCATAGAAAACAGGAAACATTAGTCTGTTGACTAAGGAAAAAGACAACTTGCAACTTCATGTTGGGTTGGGATCATTTTGTTTTTTCATTGCCTGAATGTGTAGCCAGTCGACACTATGATGATTCATGAAGAGCACCCAATTTGCCAATTCCCAACTTGAAGGTGCCCCCATGAGAGCTCCACCATTGATCGTTGCTCTTGAAGTAGACAGATGTTGTTTACTCCTTCCATAAATCTCAATTCGAAGGGATAATCATAATACTAGAGGTAGGGTCCAAATGATTCATGTATAGATCACACAATAATAAAAGCTGCAAAAGTTGCAATGGGAAATGTTCGTGGAATGGCTTCTTTGGACAAGAGAAGATCCTACAGCATTTTTCAAGTTTGGACCACAGGAATATTCCAACCCATATTTCCAACATTTTTATAGCTTTTGTATGCACAATATATATCCAATATTCCTAAATGTTAGTGAATGTGGTCACCTGGAAAATGACAAAAGGTTAGGACTTAATTAGGACTCAAGCAAATTGAGCAGGCAAAGATGAGGATATGGAAAAGAAGTTGGGAAAAAGCTTTTCTTTCCGGAGGTGGACAAGAAATTAGCACCTTTCTGGCAGGCAAGGAAAGGTTGAAGGGCATGGGATATATCCTTGCTAATACCCTTTCTACGATGGGAAAGAGGTGTTACAGGTACATGTGAAAATGTGATCTGGTTAGTGGCAGAGAAGAAGTGGTTGTTTCTTTCAATTTTTGTTTTCAAATTCCATTTTGTAGCTCTGTATGTGCATACTTGTTTTCTGTTTGTTAGATCCGTCTTTTCTTTATTCTGAAATTATTCTTGATGATGCATGGCCATAGATGATCACCCTATCCTGTTGTTGTCAGCTTATAGGCCATTCTTATTTAAAGCTACTGAGATTCTAGCAAGGCACATGTATTATGATCAGTGTATAATGGCATGTTTTGTTAGGCACGTAAAGTTCATAGGAAGACACGGCATTAGAAATAATTAGGATTACTTAACATCCATTTACTACCAAAGGAGGTAGTTGATCCTTTTATTTCCAGATTGTCAATTATCGGTATTGCAACTAATCATGTCACTTTGTTTTATGGCTTATCCCTTCACTTTCTAATCTCACTCCAGACTCCTAAGCAGATGAATAATGGAACCAAAAGGAGGAAGTAATTCTTAAAAACCTTGAAGCTTGTTATCCAGGAACTTGAAATGTGATTTTTTTTTTTTTGGATGAAACCAAGTGGGACAGTCGACTGAGATGATGAAGTCAATCTAAGAACCCTATGCTTTGCCATCATAACACGTTCAGGATTGTTCCAGTTAATACGTAGCCAGAATCAGAAAAGAAACTCATTAATTAATTTAAAGGTTGTTACACCTTTGAAGCCTTGTTTATTTGGTTGAAAATTCTCTCATTCAGAGGAAACTACAAAACAAGTTTAATACTGCTTGATCTAAGCATGTAATATTCGCAAAAAGCAGTACAATAAATTCATCACTCTGGGGCTCTATTAGCCCTGTTTGACCTCTGCCTGAGTCTACTCAGCTATGATGAAAGAAATGAACCATGAAGTCTTTCCCAATATTTTTCAGTCTTTTTGTGTCTCTTATCCACTCTCTTCACCCTTTCACATGATAACACCACCATACATTTTTTTTCCTCAGTCTTTGTACCTCTCAAGCTTGATGCAACCTCAAGTGGTCACCACTTCTTTTTCCCTCTCTCACATGCTTCTGTTCCATTTCATTTCATTGTTAATCCTTTTTTGTGGACCTCTCCATCTAAAGTTTTCCTGATCCTCAAAATGGTTCAACAAAGTCTGAACCATCATGTATAACTCAATAATTAAAAGTATCATGATGGCAGAAAGTAGTCCTCCCACGTATATTTGGATGGGGTCGTCATACTCCCAAATGCATCTACTGCTCCACATTTATGAGGCCGACGGATCATCTAAATAGTGTAAAACGTCCCGAGTCCCAACAGGAGCAGGACTTAATGGCCACAATTCAGGTAGAAGATTTGTTGGATCCTTGAGTTCCGAGCGGACCATTGGTCAGCGTAGGCACACAATTTCTGTGGCCATCAAACTTGAGACCTTTTTATTTCATGGCCTTGGTTGCCGTTTAGAAGCCACTCCAGCTATTATTGTGTCTCCCAAATACCCAAGAATTTTTATCAAAGTCAACCACTAATGTTAGCAAAGATATCATGAGCTGATTTGAAAATCCATCACCCAAGGCAAAATTCGAATTACTTCGAATCAAATTTGTATATGCTACAACAGAAAATAGAAAATACAAGCACGGGGATTGACATCAGTGCAGTCTGGTGCATTAGGGAAATGAACTTTTTTTTTGCCTGGAATCGATTTGCATATTAATTCCAATGTCTCATGAGGAAAAAGTTAGAGAAAGTGAATGAAATCGGAAAAAAAAAAAAAAACCTGAGACGGGGACGGCAACCCAAAGGAGAAAGTCCATAGCGATCTTCAAACAAAAATTGAAATCATACAAATAACGAATCATGAAATTATTTAAAGAAACGCAGGATGGAGAAAGAACAGAGGATGAAGAACCAACAGATGGCGAAGCAAGCTCTGCTGCGCTGTCTTCTTTTTTCTTTTATGTATATTTTCGTTAATTACGGGGTTAAGGAATTTTAATGAGAGTTTGTTTGGTATTAATGAATATATGATAATAGTTAAGACTTTTTTTTAAATATATATAATGTGATATTTACAGTTTTACTCGTAATTTCTTTGTTTCTCTCTATTTTAAACTTTAGGAAGGAAAAACAATTTTTCCTCCCACTCTTTCATTTTTTTTTCTTTGGTCACTTTGGACGAGGGAATTTACTGGAAGAGAGAATTTCATAATTCTAAAACAAAATTATCTTGTTTGACAAAATTAAATTTGAATTTGTCAAATTTCCTGAAATTTGGATAAGTGATTTTGAAAGCTAAAGCATTTCAAAATTCCACATCTTGATGTGAAATTTATGGGGTTCCTCAATTTTGTAAAAAGACATAATATTTATTGTATTTTTTTAGCTAACTTTTATTTTCTTTAACTCTACCAACAAATTAAATCTTACTTTTAAATATATGTTTTGATTTTTTTGTATCATTAATAACATCCATATGATTTCCCCTTCAAAAAAAGTAACGTTTGAATCTCTCTTTTTTCAAAAATTAAAAAAAAATAACATCTATACTCTTTCTCTAAAAAGGCATATCTGTACTCTACAAATGTATAGACATCCATATTTCATTTTTTTTATCCTCAATATTATTATTCTATTTTTATAATTATTCATATCGTTAATTGATGCGTGTTAAAAATGCCCTCATTTAATTAAGGCAATTAAGAGTCTGATCTTTAGACCTTGGAATGTAGTTGCTAGACATGTTTTTAGAGAAAGGGAATAGAGCTGCAGATCATATGGCGAACAAGAGTTTCATGAATGTAGATAGATTTGTAGTTTTTGTCGAGCCCCCACATGAGATTGAAGCTATTTTTCTTCAAGATGTAATGAGATTATGTTTCTGAAGTCTAATAAAAGTATAATTTGATTGTAAAAAAAAAATGCCCTCATTTTAAAATTTTTCAAAATATCAAAATTCCTAATTCAAACACATATGTTTAATTAATAGGACATTTGCTATTTATCTTTTCATAAAAAATAAATAAAAATTAAACAAATACAAAGTAAGTAAAAAAAATCAAACAATTAAACAAAATGCAATTTTACCACATACATATATCGCGTGCATACTCTTAATTAAAATTCTTAATAAATAAAAAAATATTAAATTTTCAAAAATATTTCAATGATGAAAAAAACTATATATTTATTAGAGAGAAAAATGTATATGAATGACATTCGTTTTTATCTTATAATTATAACATATAATTAACATTTAAATTTATATTTTCATTACAATGTTCGAATTATATCGTAGTCAATGTCGAATTTAAAATTTTATTAAAATATGATTAAAGAGTAATTAATTATAAGATAATCATACTTATATATATAATAATAATAAAAAATTAAAAATTAAAAGGTGACGACACATTCTTGACTCCTTCCTTACATGTAATCATGACATGGTTGTAACAGTGAGGAACTGACATTTATCTTTGTATTAGTACTATCCCATCTACTTGATTGACAAATAGTGGCAAATGAGATGCGTACACATCACACCTATTTTGTTTTATACGAAATTCCACACTTATTTAATGTCCTTTGAGCTGGCCGTTGTTTAGCATTTTATTCGGCCATGCAGGAAGGATAAGTATTGAATGCTATAAGCAGAGATCAATTTTTGGGATTCGGTAATCGTTTGTGAGGATTAGATACATGCAGAGAGTTATATTTTAATTGAAAATGGGTTTCGAACTTCGGATTCATAGGTGGGAGCTTTTACCTTCAATTATTCTTAACTTTAATGTACCAACAGTTGTCCATTCTAATAAATATTAGTGATATCATGAGTGCCAATAGCATCAAGACAGAATTTTAGCCTTATATTTTTACACCCTTAACCAACACAATTCACGAGCTTTTAGCAATCAGGTTACGTGGAAGATTTTGCAGGTGCCACGAAAAAACAAATCCCACTTGTTAAATGGGTTACAATAAAAGTGCATTATTGAAATAAGAAATTCTCTAATTCATCATTGTGCTTATCGTTGATCCATTGCTCAATTTTTTGTAATTAAAAAGATAATTGGAAGGAGAAAAACAGTTACGATCTTGTGATTGTGAAAGGGATCCAGAAAGAATGGGGCCATACATAGATTCCATATTTTCATTCCCCACCCCTCAATCCCCCCCCCCCCAAAAAAAAAGAACAAAAAGGAAAGAAGAAGCAACTACATTTTGAAGGTGAAATATTATGGAAAATCTAGAATACTTAATTTATCCCATATTTTGCATATGCTAATGTGGTAGCTTCAATTGTCTGGTGCCCTTATACTCTTTTCGGTGGATTGCTTAGTAGGAACCAGCAGCCACTTTGTATGATAAAACAAAGATTGGGACTTCATTAGGAGTCTGCTCAACTCTCAGCTCTGCACTGGTCTAGCAGATTTGAAGTTTTAAGCAATGAACTAATATTACTCTGATAAAATGGTCCAGAGAAGTGGGGCAGTTGGCTGAATATCCCTTATTAAGGAAAACCTTTATTCAAAAAAGAAGGAACCATGGAAACCCAAAGAAAAGAGGAGGCCAATTCCACTTTTGGAATAGAATAATTTGTCTTTTTGAAGGAAAGACAAAGGGAACCACGCTTCTCTCTAAAATCGAGTCAAAGAAAGACCAGTTCATGGTTATATGATTATCTTTCCGACCCCCACGTGAAACATTTGACCACGCGCTAAGACTATTTCAGGACTGTGGTCTTAATTAAGTTTTGTGTTACCTTTTGCGGCTTGTTACGTTATTACCATGTTCCTCCCAAGGCTGCTATGCGCCAAGAGGTGATGCTTGTTCAATTCCCATTCTCTGAGTTTCAGTGGTTTTGTAAGAAATACAGCTAACTCCACAAGTTTTCAAAGACAAGTTACTTGTTTTTATGTTTTTTCAAACAAAACATGCTGAAAAGTTTAAGTTTTTAACCAATTTAGCCTCTGAATTGTTTTCTTCTAATATGACATCCCAATAAGATATGATTGAAAAAAAAAATTCCAACTAAAGAAAAATTGAAAATATTTTAACATAATATTAAAAATGATAACCTTACAGGAAAAGGTCTTGAACTTGGAAGCACTACATCTAGAGCTCTTATTTATAAATTATAAGTATAATATTTAAAAAATTTTCTAAACTATTTAAAAATTGTAAATAAATTTTTATTTTTTATTATATTTAATCAAGTCTTTGTATTTTCATTTTTAATTGTATAAGTCTTTATAATTAATAGTTTACTAACTGTTATTAGTAAAAATATAATTTATTATTTTATATTATGCGATATTGAAAATGTTTATTTAAATATTTTAAAATATATAATTTAAATTTTTTAAAAATATTATGTTTAAATTTACAATGTCTTTAAAATAATTAATATATATTATACTAATTTTGAGCTCCAATGCATTGTATGAGACAGGCTTGCATAGGTACTGCCGTAGTGATTATTCACTTTCAAGCTTGGACGCAAAGAACATTACTATGGCCAGCAAGGAGAATTCTGGCTTTATCCCATAATTCAGTGTGCAATAAATCAAAATGCCATTGTTTGAAAATGTTCAACAAGCTCCAAAACAGAAAAATATATAATATCCGCTAGTTGACCATTACTCAATAATTTCTAAGCTACAACAGTATTCAGACACTCAGAATTTATGTCTGAAACCTCTTAATCACGTCAACAGCAACGTCTGATTAAGCTATTTGTTCTCCTTCAACATTTGGGCTTTTATCCACAAAAATTATTCTATTCAATTTGTTCATTCATAAGATATACTCAAAAACATAGAAAACGATAATTATGACACCTAAGAAGGACAAAAACTCACTTAATCATTTAATTAGAAACTATATTAAAGGGGGAGTACCCTTCAAATCCTTCATAATTAATTGCTTGTCTTTGTTTTGTCTTATGGGAAAGAGCTTCACTCCCGTGATAGTCTCGCTTGCACTCTTCTGTTTCCCTAATGATGTTCCATTCATGTGACGATTAATTAGAAAACAGCTTCCCCTTTTCACACTACTATAACATTTAATACTCTATTAAAATATTAAATATAGAAGAAGATTAAACATTTGGGCTTCAATTCTTTTCTAACATAGCTTTGTCCCAAAGTCCAAAAGGGAATGACTTTAGGTTTCCCTAAGTCTAAAATTTGTAACCTACCCCCCACCCTTTTGTTTCTTTTAAATGTGATTAAGGGAAGTATAAACAAATTATATTCACTATGATTTCATTCTAAAATTTCTAAAGTTCAAATATTTTATTAAATTATCTACTATTATATAAAAACCAAATAAATATTATTATTCTTCGTTGCTTTGGACCTGGTTTCAAAGGTATGATTCTTTTTAGTAATGAAAGAGATTAAAAAAAAAAAGGAGATTATAGAATCAAGCATCAACCGTCACCAGTGATGCTCAGCTCCAGAGAGACACTTTAGACATCTTGGCCAGAGAACAGGAAGAGGAGGTTGCAGGAGGGAGGGACGGTGGAGGAGGGAGGAGGGTGGTGGTGGTCGAGAGATTAATAAATGTACGTGCTCTCTGGAGTTGGACCCATCAATAATTGCTGGGATGGATAAAAATTTTTTGAAAAGGTGACGTTGGCTTTGCATCTACCGTGAGACTGAGACAAGATTTTTCTTTGTTAATGTGGCGTCACGGGATCTTCACGAGCAAATCCAAATCCAATTATGTTGTACTAGTTTTACCAAGCAGAATAATAATGGAGTATATAATATAACTTTAGGGGTAATTTTATCACTTTACCTACCGTCAAGGAAGGAGTGCCGACGTGGTCCCGCCATCACCGAGATGTTGACACGTGGGATGACTTCTAGAGCCATAAGACACACGCAGAACACCCGCACGTGTGCAACAGCTTCACAAGTCAGCGTGGTAATTTTTGGTATAAAGAGAGAAAAATGAATGAAGAACGACACTTTTCTACCTAATATCTAAGCTCAAATATTTTGATTCAAATTTCAACTTTTATCTTTGTGTCGTCCAACCCAAGTTTGTTGCTAGTATATAGAACGATGATATATATTATTCCATAGGGTCATTTTTTCCGTCTTTGATTTAATATGTTAAATACTAGTATAATATGTGAAGCAGAAATATAAAATTGATGTGTTAATCGAACCCTAGACTTGGCCTTCATGGTTCGTTCGACCCCAACACTTGCAATATCTAGGATTTTTGTCTCCTCAAATGTCAAATCCATTGCACTAAAGAAGAAAAGTAATTGATGAATCAAGGAGAAATATTGAGGGTGGGTTTTTTTTTTAAAAAAATATTAGCAATATGATTTTATTTTATAAAGAGCTTTACAAAAGTTGTCCAAGAAGGCAGAGATCAATACTGTCGTACTCTTGAACCAACGCAAGAAAGATATTTCCTTGGCATTAATCAGGATTTATAGTTTTCATCAGTGCCATGGAGAGTCTTACACCAGTTAGGTGCTAGACTTGAAATGGCATCCATGCTTTTGGTTGAATAAAATCCACCTTTCAAAACAAAAATGTACATTACACTTACTTAAAGGTGAAAAAAATTAAAATTGCACATATCAATTTTGCATTACCCTTAATTCATGGGACAAAGTCAAATGAATAGAAATTGGGTTGTGTTTCCCCTCTTAAGATAGACAAATGACAAAACACTTGCGCTTTGTCTTATTACGTACCCTTGTTAGCCATCAACTTTGAGATGATAGAGGAAATCAACTCATGCCCTATACATAAGCTAATTTGACACGACGTAGTCAATAGTGTTTAAGATTAATAAATTGAGTCTGGTTTGTTAGATTCAAGTTTATTGCAGGCGAGAGACGACAAAAGAAATACATCAAGATTGTGGTTTGTAGCCCCCGCTGGCAATTCCCTGCAAGCAAACGATTTGAAAGATGTAAGCTTAGAGGTATTCAATTTTTAGTTAAATACTTTGGTTATACGGCCCAAACTTTAAGCGCTGACTCGACTCCTTTCCAGAAATTACAATCTAGTTTGGCACAGTACTGTTAGGTTTTTGAACAACAAAAAATCTGAAGAAAAATCTTGGGTAAAAAAAATGAACCCTGTTTTTTTTTGGGTGGGGGGGTGGGATTTTGAAATCATTTCCCTTTGATTCATTAAGTAGTTAATTTACAAAACTTAATGACCAGAACTTGACTGTCATTGGTAACGTGTCAATCAAAGACACTGATCCATTGGATTATATAATGAGAGTTTAACACGTCGCGCGTGCTGTCCACGTCCGCATTAAACGCAGTAGAATTTGAATTATAAATAAACGTGACCTTCCAGGATTTTGCCTCCTCCTCCTGGTCGATTAAGGAGACGTTCCTCCTCAACACAAAATATATGCACGAGGTGGGCAGCCAAGGAATTTGTAGTAAAAAAACCTTTGAAACGCTTATAGGGGGACGTGCCTATCTAGCATTTTGTGTCAAAAATTCAGGCGGGTCCCTTAACCCACTCAAACTAGTGAAGCAATCCCTCACATCATCCTCCTCTATAAAGCCAGGGTCACCCCATTTCCCATCCCCTCACTCTTGCTTCGCCATTTCCTCTCTCTTCTCTTCTCCTCCATATTATCTGTAACTTTTCCTCTTAATCACTGCAAAAAGCACACACGGTTTTGCCTCGCATTTAGTGGACAAAACCTGTGCTAAATTAGGCTAAACTAATCCTTTCATGGGCAACGCTGACTACGTTTACCCTGCCGCGAATGATCAATGTGCTCATCGCGTGGCGATTCCTCCGCCGCAACCATTTTTCAAGTCATTCAAGAACTCGCTTAAGGAGACGTTTTTCCCGGACGATCCACTTAGGCAATTCAAGAACAAAACGCCCTCTCGGAAATTCGTACTAGGCCTGCAATACTTCTTGCCGATTCTTGAATGGGGTCCTCGTTACAGTTTACTGTTCTTGAAAGCTGACCTAATTGCTGGGATCACCATCGCCAGTCTTGCAATCCCTCAGGGTATTAGCTATGCCAAGCTTGCTAACTTGCCTCCCATTCTCGGCCTATGTAAGTTGGATTAAACATAACTAGTGATTTTATTTCCAGTGTGATGAGTTGTTGTGATAGGGTACTGAACGTTTATTATTTTTCTTTTCGGGAAATGAAGATTCAAGCTTTATTCCACCACTGGTTTATGCAATGATGGGGAGCTCAAGAGATTTGGCAGTAGGGACTGTTGCTGTTGCTTCACTTCTCACAGCTTCTATGTTGGGGCAGGAAGTGAATGCCGCCGAGAATCCCAAGCTTTACCTTCACCTTGCTTTCACAGCAACTTTTTTCGCCGGGCTTCTCCAAGCTTCGTTAGGCCTATTAAGGTACGAACTAGCAAGTAGTAGAGGTTCCGGCCTACGTCTTCATTCTCTTCCTTCACTTTTTTCCCTTTTTCAGGTCTGTAAGTTCCGCGTTAAAAATATCGAAAATCACGCTTAAAAAAGAACTTATTTGGCAGGAAATAAAAAAACCAAGAATTAAAGAGGCGTCACTTTTGGTTAAATAGGCTCTTAAGAATTGACGAAAAGTTAATAACGGAACATGTATGTTGTACTTTGTCTGCTCCTTGCTGGAATTCTTGTCCTTTGCTGCTGTCCCGTCTGGCTGGATACGTTAGATCACGATCTATTAATTAAAAAAGAAAAATTCATGCCCTAACATTATTAGTACTAGTAATTTTTTTAAAAAAAGAAAAAAAAAACTACCCACAGAGAATCTGCCCAGAAGGCGATTGAGCCATTGCTTTCACAAGGCAATTGTCATTTACTGTCAGCCTACATAATAAATTCAACAGTATAGAAAAGAAACCTTGTTTTTACAGTACAGTAGTTAGCATCTCCTTAATCGATGGAAAATTTTTACTTACTCTTTTGTTTGTTAAAGCGCAGGCTAGGGTTTATTGTGGATTTTCTTTCACATGCGACGATAGTAGGCTTCATGGCAGGGGCAGCCACTGTAGTGTGCTTGCAACAGCTAAAGGGGATTCTAGGCCTTGAGCACTTTACTCATTCTACCGATATTATCTCGGTCATGCGCTCTGTCTTCTCCCAAACTCATGAGGTCAATATTTTTAGCCACTTATTAAACTTACATCGTTATTCATAAACAAATATATAAAAAATTATTACTAATTAGATACTACTAGTTTTTTCCTATATGGCATGTGATGTGTATTGTTGTTATTATTCACGGTATTTCAGTATGTATATAATACAATTATAAAAACAAATTAAATATCTATATATATAATTAAGTTATTATATCATTACATACCAGATCATCAATACTGTACATCAATTTTATTTTATATATATATATATAGTACTTATAAAGAAGCTAATTAATTATAAAGCAAGATATTTTTTTGATCAGATTTTTATCTTCTACTAGGTAGCTAGTATTATGAGCTACTTTGTATATTTTAGTTTTCTTTGGTAATATAATTGTCTGACAGCAATACGTATATTTGACAGTGGAGATGGGAGAGTGGAGTCTTGGGCGTTGGTTTCCTATTCTTCCTCCTCGTCACCAGATACTTCGTAAGAACATTTAATCATTAATTTAATTATTTTAGATACTTTAGGTCTAATCAATAATATTTTTTTTATGTTATATCATAAGTGCGTGTTAAATTATAAATCAAATTATTATTTCCACAATCCGATATGATGTCAACTACGAAACTTATAGCTGCAGAAAGTAAAATAACACATATAAGGAATGAACTTTCTAAGAAAAGGGCTATTTGATTAAGAAAAGTAGTTTCCCTTATTGGGTTGTTGTCTATAAATAATATCTTTGTTAAGTAACTTTTTACCCTTTAAAAACTCTCTAGTGTCGTCAGGGTGCTCCATTTAGCCCTAACCTGCTCCCACTTCATATACTATAAAATTTATAATATCAAATTAGTGAAGTTGTAAAGATGTTAGATGGGAAGACTTCCATCTCCATGGCCTCAAATTTTTCAAACTGGCAAAGACTTGGACTTGGACTTTAGAGCTTAGAGAAATCGCTTGTCGAGCTTATTATATGAAAAGCAGCATGTTCTTTTCTTAATAGCTTACTAGTTAATTGTTAATTTATTATAATACATATTATAACATAATCTACAATATGTTTGTTTGATGCTTTGACGACAAACAGAGCAAGAGACGACCCAAATTCTTTTGGATATCAGCAATGGCACCTTTGACATCAGTCATTCTTGGAAGCCTCCTAGTTTATCTTACCCATGCCGAAAAACACGGTGTTCAAGTGGTAAGCTTCTTGTTTTTTTTTTTTAATTTTAATTCATTAGGTGACCTTTTCTTATCTTATTATAGTCTTCTTGAACTTCAATCTACCTTTATTAAAAAAAATGATAGTAGCTTTAGGTAAAGAATGCAAATATTATTCCACCAGAGCAAGTGCAAATGTAATTTCGGTCTTTGAGGTAACTTGTCTTGGGCCAATACTAATAATTGTTCAGTGAGCCCCCACCAATAATACAGCTTGCTGCAGCCTCTCCTACTGGATTGGTCCCATCCCTCTTATCTCTTGCTTGCTATAGAGGGGCGGTTCCTACCAAATCTCCTAACAAATGATATAAGATCACATTGTGTTCTGGTCAAAAAAGACAAAAAAGGACCAGGGACATTTAGTTTTTGTCTTTTTTGTAATTAACTTAAAAAATACTACTTGTACTACTACTACTACTACTACTTCTACGTACTTATTTCTGGGTCTTTTCAAACAAATGTCATGCAAGATGAAGAGTTGTGATATGGTGCAATTTTTTTATGGTGTGACAATGGCAGATAGGAAACCTGAAAAAGGGGCTGAATCCACCGTCTTTTGGGGATTTTGTGTTTACCTCGCCGTATATGACAACAGCTGTGAAAACTGGATTGATCACGGGCATCGTAGCCCTTGCTGTAAGCTGCCTTTAACTTATTATGTCTACTATCTTTGCTAATTTAGTGCCCCTGAGCATTTTCGCATCCTCGTGTTTTTTTTACCATTACCATGCCAAAATTGCCTCCATTTATGGGAAAATGTGATGTATTTTCCTTGAACAACCAAATTTGAAAAACAACAAGAAAGTGAAAGAACGGGTAGTTCTTTTTTTTAGCTAAGGACAGATGAACAATAGTATGCAGTATATTTTTTTCTTTCTGCAAAAGTTTTTATTGTTGGACTTATATGGGAAGTTACAAAAGCTTTAACTGATTGAAGTTGTTGTTGGTTGTGAATACAGGAAGGAATAGCAGTGGGAAGAAGTTTTGCAATGTTCAAGCACTACCATATTGATGGGAACAAAGAGATGGTAGCTCTTGGGACCATGAACATTGTTGGTTCTTGCTTTTCTTGCTATCTCACGACAGGTGAAATTTTCTAAGTTTATTCAGTTGACAGTTCACTAATTTAATCACATCTTAAACGCAGCCCAGTTGCAATAAAAAATGAATAATAAAAGTATGAACTAAAGGGAACTTTGATATTCTTCTTGTTGGTTTCGTTTACTAATCGTCCCACAACTATGATATTATTCAGGGCCATTTTCGCGATCAGCTGTTAACTTCAACGCAGGATGCAAAACAGCAATGTCAAACGTTATCATGGCCATTGCAGTTATGCTCACATTGCTGTTCCTAACACCATTGTTCCATTACACGCCCCTCGTAGTGTTGTCTGCAATTATAATTTCTGCAATGCTTGGCCTCATTGATTATGAAGCTGCAATTCATCTGTGGAAGGTCGACAAATTTGATTTTGTTGTGTGCATGGGTGCATATATTGGCGTCATTTTTGCAAACGTGGAGGCTGGCTTAGTCATAGCGGTACGATCATATCATCCACTGTGCCCCAAACACAGCTGAAATCAACTGCTTTTGTTCATCCAAGAACAAATTTTTTGAACCCTGACCTAATCCTTTATGTAAAATGCAGGTTGCAATTTCTTTGCTCAGATTGTTGCTGTTCGTTGCGAGACCAAAGACCCTTGTTCTCGGAAACATTCCAAATTCCACCATTTATAGAAACGTTGAGCAATACCCAAATACAAACAATGTTGCTGGGGTTCTTCTACTTCAGATAGACGCTCCAATCTACTTCGCCAACTCAAGTTACTTGAGAGAAAGGTGCTAAAATTTCATTGCTTAATACTACATTAAACACCAAATCAAGTTTTCAAGGTTATCAGACATCTTCATTTTATCAAATCCAACTTATGCTGATCAATGTGATTGCTAATCTTATCAGAATCTCAAGGTGGATTGATGAAGAGGAAAACAAGCTGAAATCTACGGGGGAAACCAGCTTACAGTATATTATACTTGATATGAGTGGTGAGTGATTTATCCAACAGGAACTGCAGCATATAAATATACATAACTTCTAGCATAAGAAAATATTTAGTAACTCACAAGGATTCTTTTTGGTATACAGCTGTTGGTAACATTGACACCAGTGGAATCAGCATGCTTGAGGAGGTCAAGAAAACTACTGACAGAAGGGGGCTGAAGGTATTTTCTCCTGCAATTGCTTGTATTCTGTTAAAATGGTGAAAATTTAACACTAGGCTCTAGGTGACATATCCTATTTTTATCTTTCTATCTTTGTAGCTTGTACTGGCCAACCCTGGAGCTGAAGTGATGAAGAAACTCAACAAATCCAAGTTCCTAGAAACCATAGGTCAAGAATGGATATACTTGACAGTAGGAGAAGCTGTTGAAGCCTGTAATTACAACCTCCATACATGCAAACCGGACTCCACCAAAGAGGAATCACAGCCATGGAACAATGTCTAAGCTACTAGATTCTGGTGGAGCAGAGCTTTTCTTCAACAACAACATATATATTTTTTTAATTTTTAATTAAAGGGGCAACCATGTATTTCTCACTCATGCATCTGAGAGTCATGATGCATGGCCTATTAGCTAGACATCGCTGAATTAACAAGAAATGATCAAATAGCCAAATTAAGCTCAGACGCTTCAATTTAAAGTTGGAGGGCATTTTTCCTCTTCCAGCAAACATGCAAGCTGTACGATAGATATCCTGGCAATGAAATTATTAATAAAGAAGCATCTTGAGTGTTGACAATGCTAATGGCTACTAATATTTTGTCTATTTTATTATGATTTCAGTTTTTTATATATGATACCGTACATATGTTTCTTTTTTTCCAATTAACATTTTGTACATATATATTCATCGGATTAATAAGAGATTAGACTATTAATATCTAATAAATTATCAAAATACTTTTAATTCAAGTTAATCCATTAATTTGTTTACGAATAAGGGTATTTTTGTAAATTTAACAAGTAAAATTAATAGCGTAAAATTCTCATGAGAATGGAAATTATTCACAATGTGCTAATTAGAAAAAAAAATCGACAAAATGTTAATTGAAAAATAAAAAATCACCCAACATCATGTTAGAAAATTTTAAATGACAATAAATAAATAAATAAAATTTACCCTATTTTATTTTTTGAATAATGTATGTAATATACACATTTGGCTTAGATTAAGTTCTCCAACTCAAGCCATTAATGCGGTATCCCATTTTGCTTAGATTGGAGTTACTATATTCTCTTCTTAGGGAAAGCTCCGGCAAATAATTCACAGAAAGCTTTGCCTACATATATAGTAATTTACTACAAAGAGAAAAAAAAAACATTACTGTTTTCCCGAGTGACAGCTTTGGGAAAACAAAGTTAAAAGATCTAGCTTATTTGGTAGCCCGTACTTAGTCAATAGACCATTATCTCCTCTTCAAAAAATTAAATTATTTCAATACGCTTATAAGCTTCTTAAATTTTTTTACTTTTTTGATATAAAATTAAAATAATTTTTTTATTTTTTTAAATAATATTAGACGTGACATCCTTTTTCACTTAATCTAATAAAACTTTCATTGTTGTCAACTATTTACTTACCTCTCTTCTAAAAATGTTTGACTTAAGTCGAGTTTCGATTGAATTTGCTTTGATATCATTTTGTCATAAAACAATTGTCATCTTTTTAAACCGTTAATCTATTAAGATGTGTACATTTATGTTTATAAATTTTTTAAAATTTTTTTTATCTATTCGATATGAAATTAAAACATTTTACTTTTTTTTGAAACACTTAGCTAAACATATATTGATACATATTAAACTACTAGAAGGAAATTTTATATCAAAATTATCATTTTACTGAAGTTTTAAAAATTAGCATAATGTAAATAATGTTAGCCCTTGTGACGGTTTTTCCATAATGTCATCATGTTTATTGATTTAATGCTACAATTTAGTTGTTTGGGATTAGAGGGATAAAAAATTAATTAGCGATTTGATTTTGTTTAAGAAAACGTAGTAGTGAATAAAGAAAAATAGAAAAGTATGCATTTGAGGAAAGTTGGAGGGGTTTTATTTATTTATTTATTTGTTTTTGGTTTCGGGCTGCAGAAGGGTTAATTCGGAATTTCAAAAAAAGCTAGGAAATTGACAAGAGACTTTGTACAGTCTACTCTGCTTTCAATTGAGCTCCATTTTTTCTTCACTTGCTCGTGTATCAAACATATGCGGAAACCAGACCTTGTTAACTTCATCAGCCACAACAGTTGACGAATTCTGTCATTCTCTTACGCCTTTTATGGCTCCTGCCAAGAAATCGAAGAAAACGAAGAAATCTTCGAAGAAATTGAAGAAAAACAAAAGCGTGAGCGTGGTTCCAGTAGAACCCAGAGTTAGCGAACCCGATTGGTGGGACAGTTTCTGGCACAAGAACTCTACAACCCCAGGTTCCAATTTCCAATTTTTTTTAAAAAAAAAGGTTCTTTTCACATTTCATTTGAAAATAGCTTTAATTTTATCTCATTAAAGTAATGGTTCCCATAGTCATAGCTTGATTTCCCGACATTAACGTGGTTAATTATAAGGTTGAAGCTGAATTTGGGTCTCATTTTTAACTTGGATAATTGCATTAGTTTGCCATTTGTTTAAAGCAGAAGAATGGACCTGAAATGCTTGAACTGAATTTGAGCAATAGGGAAGAGATTTCGTTTTCTTTTCTTGGGTATTTGATTTGTTTGATTTACAGTGAGGAATGAAATGTTTTTATTTGATCTCATAGGAAGTGAGTCCCAACTGGCAGGTCTTTCAATACCATCAAATGAGGAAGAAGGTTTCAAGTATTTCTTCAGGGCTGCAAGGAAGACATTTGATTACATTTGTTCCCTTGTGAGAGAAGACCTTGTGTCAAGGCCACCTTCAGGGCTTATCAACATTGAGGGAAGGCTTCTCAGTGTTGAGAAACAAGTTGCAATTGCCCTTAGAAGGCTAGCTTCCGGTGAGTCTCAGGTGTCTGTTGGAGCTTCTTTTGGGGTAGGCCAATCTACAGTTTCTCAAGTGACTTGGAGATTTATTGAAGCACTGGAAGAACGTGCCAAGCACCATCTCAAGTGGCCTGATTCCAATAGAATGGAGGAAATCAAATTGCAATTCGAAGTGTTATTTGGGTTGCCTAATTGTTGTGGAGCTATAGATGCGACACATATTATCATGACCCTTCCAGCTGTTCAGACCTCGGATGATTGGTGTGACCAAGAGAGCAATTACAGTATGTTCTTGCAGGCAATTGTTGACCATGAGATGCGATTTCTTGATATTGTAACAGGTTGGCCTGGTGGCATGAGTGTATCTAGATTACTCAAATGTTCCGGATTTTTCAGGCTCTGTGAGGCTGGTGAGCGTTTGAATGGAAGTATAAGGACTTTGTCAGAAGGATTAGAAATGAGAGAATTCATAGTAGGTGGCGTTGCATATCCTCTTCTTCCCTGGCTCATAACTCCATATGAAACTAATGACCTCTCGTCCTCCATGTCTACTACTTTTAACGACAAGCATGAAGCAGCAAGGTTGCTCGCAGTGAGGGCATTTTTGCAGTTAAAGGGCAGTTGGAGAATCCTTAACAAAGTCATGTGGAGACCTGATAAGCGGAAATTGCCTAGTATCATTTTGGTGTGTTGTTTACTTCACAATATTATCATTGACAACGGAGATCACTTACATCCTGATGTTGCTTTATCTGGTCATCATGACTCGGGTTATGGAGAAGAATGCTGCAAGCAGGTTGATCCAACAGGCAAAACAATGCGGGAAAACCTAGCCCAATACTTGTTGCAAAGTAAAGTGAAAGCTCCAGCAAAGTAATCGGGCAAGTTAAAGAGCATCTTAGTTTGAGCCTCAATTGTGTTATGAAAAAGGTTCAATAGGGTGGACCCCTAAAACAACAATGATTTTTTCTTTGCACAAAAAATGAATAGCTATTCTTAACCTACGTATTGCCTTTATTTTTTCTAGACATGAGAACAGGTTTTGGGTATGCTGTTGGTAATTCTGTGTTTGGAAAGTCCAGGTCTAGCTTTGGAATGAGACTCAGAATCTATGAGCCTCCTAAGGATCATGTCATAATTTGTCTTCCCCACTGTCTATTTATATGGTTCCAGTTATGGTAATGGCTTAGCAGCAAAGATGAATTTGCATTCAGTTCGGAGATTCAATCGTGAGCGTTGTATAGTTGTACGTTGTCGTCCTTGAAAACCCATCTGACCTGCATACCATGTTTTGACCGTAGCCATTGTCGCAACTTGGCCACAATTCTGGGTATGGTATTTCATTCCAAAATTTCTTAATAAAAAAGCTCATACCAGAGGGAAAAAACTTAACTCCCAATGCAGTACTCAAAAGATTCATGCATATGGAAAACAACATTTATTGACCTTGAAGAAAATAATTGCCATTAAAATCCAGATTTATGCCGAGTAAACGTATAAAGAAGGAAACAAAAGGCCGTAAGAGAGCAGCTTCTTTCGATTAGATGGAGCCTGAAATGTACAGCAGGATCTCTAAACTTGAGAAGAAAGCCTCTGTAAGAAGATATATATGTGAAACACAAAAACTAGGAAGGCAGACTTATGGACAATGCAACTAGAGTCTCATTACTGGTAAACTACACTAATTATGTGCCGACGACAAGTAATAGCCTCAATCTCCTTTAGTTGGAGGTTGCACGCATGCACAAAAGGGCGCTTTCTTCCTCTTGTGGCTGGTTCTTACCCCACCATAAAGATAGTCCCGCAATAGAACTCTTGTTTTTCGCTCTATGATTCTGGTTCTTCCTTTACTTTCTTTTTCATCGTCAAGCTTCAGCAAGAGAAACTGTATTTTCTGCACCTCTAACTGCAAGCGCCCAATCTTTTCAGACCCTCTTCGAGCTTGTTCTGATACTCTCCGCCTCCTAACACTCCCATTCTCATCTGATTCTAATGCAGATTTCCCATCAAGAGACCAGGAACCATCTTCAACATGTGTCATCAATTTGCGATTGACATCGAATAGCTTCATGATGGCTTCCTCAGCTTCTTCTAACTGCTCTCTAACTGTACCATATTCAATTCCCTTCCCCTTTTTGCCCGTCTCAGTTATCTCCACTTTTCTCTTCAGATCCTGCACAGTTATCTGAAGGTTAGCCAATTTTTGTGCATCAGAATCAAGTCTTTCTAAAATCTTTCTCTTGCTTCCTTCATGGTTGGGCTCTGTAAACCTCTTAGAGCTCTCTTTATCCACACCCAACTCTTTAACAAGAGATTCCGTAGAGGGATTTTTGCCCTTGTGTTCCTTCACTGAATCAATTTGTTGGTGGTCAGTTGGTGCATACACCATCTTCTGGGCTTTGCCGACTTTTAAGTCAATGCTACCATCATGGTCGGCAGCCTCCCACAACTCAAGCATCTGATCATCAACCTCTGCAGTTTCTCTCCTGCTTAACCCATAGGATGAGCACTCAGATATTTGATCAAGTATAATGTCTTTTGTCATCATCTCATTATCCTCTTCAGAGATTTCATGTGTTGGCCTCTGCATTTTGACACTGTTACTGGATCCCCGGCCAAGTTCCTCCCCTTCTTGTCTAGCATTCACATGCCTCTTTGCTCTAACACTTTCTTGACGTGAGCTGCTTCCAAATCTCAACTCTTCAATCTGTCTCATAGCAGTCTCTAGTTTGGAATTGAGATTTAAGTTTTCCAGCATTGCAAGCTTTTCCATTTCCAGCACCGCTCTTTCAATAGATTTAATTTTCATATGGATACCCTGCAAGTCTGAAAAACCATCTGGAACTGAGGCAATTCGATCTTCACTTGTTTGTTGACAGCTTTCAGCATAAAATTCAGTCCCCAGATTGGCATCCTGGAAAATAAGACAAATTGTAAGTCAAAGAATCACAGCTAATAACCATCCAAGATGCCAGGACACTGTTTAAATAAATGGTAACTTACCAACAAGAAAGGCCCCTTTACATCCAACTTATTAAAGATCTAAACAGAACCAGCTTACATTTTAACAAAGGCTTACATTCTTTTCCTATTGCAAAACATCTTAGTAACATATGGAGCATCGCCTTGTCAAAAGTAAAACGAAACCAGAAACCACATATTCCATTAATGCAGAGATCAACAAAACAAGTAGCGAAAAAGAACACAAATTCACTATGCGGTAACATCTAACATGGCCCCTAAAAGATCATAGAATAACAACCAAAGTGCCAAACATTAATTCAACGCAAATACTATATAGCATTCTCATTATAAACAAAGTTTCAAAAAAAGACCATGCCAGTAAAAGTATATTGGTGCAAATTCAGAGAACTAGGGGCATAAATTTGCAGTCAAAATTTTTGAAAGTGAATTAAAAAACAATTAGGAACCTAAAAGAATGGTAAGCAGCAATATCAATTGCTTGTGTATTAATCACTAGATGCTCATACAGTCTACGCAGGGTAGGATTAGAACTGAAGTTGTATGTTCAACCAAAAAGTATGAAGAAGGGCCATATTACGTTGGTTTATTGAAATTCAAAAAGCAGATAAGAATTCATAGGCAAACAAACAGACATTACCTTTACTTCTTCATTATAATCTGTGGGAAGTTTCCTATGCAAGAGAGTTTGACTCTCCAAGGATGTCACACTGTCCCTGAGAGAAATGACAGCTGGAACATATGCTGCCAACTGAGCTTTAAGTCCTCCATTCTCACCTTCCAAGATTATAACACTTTTTTCCAGCTCTTCTACCTCCATAGCTTTGGAATTACTTCTACTTTCAAGGACTTCACATTCCTTACTGAGTTCATGAGCCTTCTCTTCAAGCAATGCTTCACGGACAGCAGAGATCTGTAGCTCTCCAAACAATGCAGCAGCCTGATTTTCCCAAAGTTCAACCTCCTGTCTCCCTTTTTGTAGTTCAAGATTCAAACTGTCCTCCCTATGTTTCCTTTCTTCAAGTTCCTCATGCAACTTCGACAACTCAGCCTCCAATTTCTGATTAGCCTGCCAAATGCTTTCACTCTCCTTACTTTTATGATCATAGTCTCCAGCTAGTTTCAGAATTTGCTTCTCTCGATCTTCTCCTATCAGCTTGACCTCCTCATATTTACTCTTCAGGTCCTCCACTACTTTATTCAGTTGCGCTCTCTCTTCTTGAATTGCACTGAGCATCTGTGCTGCTTCCAAAAGCCCATTCTCCTTTTGGCATAACAGATCTTTTCCCCTCGCAACTTCGTCATTTAACCGATCACCAACAGATCTGACTGAAACCAGTTCATTCTCCAATTTTTGCATTGAATCCTTGAGATGTGAGTTTTCCATTTGCATATCTTCAAACCTTCTCTCCATAACCCTCACTTCTCCCTCAAGATCATTATTGACACATTTCAGTTTATCCAGATTGTCACTGAGATGCTTAATATCCTCAAAATTTTCAGCGATAATATCCTTGAAAATAAGAGAAATGTTACTTTGAGATATTGCTTCAGCAAAGACAACATAGTTTTCCTCTTCTAGCTTATGTTTCTCCTTGCCCAAGTCTAAAACTTCCTTCATCAAAGCCCTTTTCTCATCAAGCACCTTGCAGTTCTCTTCCAATGAACTCTGGTAAGCCCTTTGCAAATCTAACAGTTGCCCACGAACACTCCCAATTTCAGTCTGGAAAATTTCTTCTCTTTGGCCTCCCTCCATCACTTTTGATCTCAGTTCTTCATTCATATCCACAAGTTTTTCAGCTCTGCTCTGCAGTTCAGAAAACTGCTCAGATTGAACTTTCAACTCCTGATGCAGTGCATTCTTCTCTGCAGCAAGATTTTCTGCCTCTAGTTTCAGTTGCCCAAGCAGTGCAATAAGAACTGAGTTCTCAATTATGCATTGCTGATTTTCTTCCAGAGACTTTAGAAGACAATTTTGCATCTCTTGAAGCCCGCCAAATATAAGGTCAAGAACTGGTTGGTCTTGTTTGGTCTTATCATCATAACCAAGGATAGCATCAACCTCAAGACTCCTCAACATCTGATAAAGCCCCATCCTCAGTATGGTAATTTGATCAAATAAGGATTTTATCTCCATCTGTTTTTTGGAATTTCCAAGGTCCAATTCAGAGATAAGTTTTTCTGATAATTTGGAGGCTTCCAAGAGTTTCCTACACTCAAGCAATAGATATAAATTCTTCTCTTCCAGATCTTGTGCACATTTCTGCAAGATGAAAATTTCTACCTGAGCATTCATGGCCTTGTCCAGTTCCTCTTCATACTCCTCCTTCCTGCACAGACTTTCCCCTTGTAGAAAACTGATCTGAGATTCCATAGCAGCCACTCGGGTTCCATTCAACTGCAAAAAACTAGCATGTTCTTGCTTTTCAGCCTCTAGTGACTCTTGTAGCTCTTGTACTTCACGAAGTGTTGATTCCCTCTCTTTCTCCAAACCCACATATTTTTCTTCTAATCCCTGATATCTTTTCTCTAAATCTTCGTACTCCTTCTTCCTGCACAGACTTTCCTCTTCTAGAAAACTGATCTGAGATTCCATAGCAGTCACTCGGTTTCCATTCAACTGCACAAAACTAGAATGTTCTTGCTTTTCAGCCTCTAGTGACTCTTGTAGCTCTTGTACTTCACAAAGAGTTGATTCCCTTTCTTTCTCCAGACCCACATATTTTTCTTCTAATCCCTGATATCTTTTCTCTAAATCTTCGAGCCTTTTCTGACTGACATCCAATTGAGAAACCAAGCCTTCTCTCTCTGTTATCAGGCCAGACTTCTCATCACCGAGCAACTGGCATGAATTTTCTAAGCTCTTTAATTTTACCCTCAATCCTTCAAGTTCAGCATTGGCATCAAAAAGGGAATTCTCCAGAACATTATTCTTCTCCGAAAGCTTCTCCAGATTCTCAGTTGCAATCTGTAACTGAGAAATGAGTGTGACCTTCTCTGCAACAAGGGTAGATTTCTCTCTCAAAAGAGATTGGCAGGATTCTTCCAATGTCTTTACCCTCCCACGAACACCTTCTAGCTCAACATTCAAATCTGAGAGTGAATTCTCTAAAAGGGCATTTTTCTCAATGAGTTTCTCCATGATTTTCAACTTCTCTAGGAAGGCTAGCTTTTCATCTCTGTCTCTTTGGCAGACCTCTTTTAGCATTGTGTTCTCATCCTGAAATTCCTTCACAGATGATGCAAAGTTTTCTGGATTTAAGCCAACTGACTCCAGTTGTCCTGTCATATCCTGATGTCTCCCGTTAAGGTCATTGAGTTCCTCTTTCAAACAGTAAATTTCTTGCTGAAGAGCATTTCTTTGGTCCACTCTAAGTTCAACTTCTGCTTCAAGTTTTGCCATGGTCTCCCTTAAGCTTAAGATCTCATCTTGTAAATTCTTGATGGACACTGCTGAACTTATATTGAGTTCGTTCAGTCCCCTGTTCTCCTCCTTAACCCTCTGAACTTCATCCTCTAAACCCTGATTACGAGTTTCAATATCCTGAAACATTTGAGCCCTATTCTGAAGCTCCGTGGCCAGAGATCTGAGTTCTTCCTGAGATTGAGAGTGCAAATGCTGCAGCGTTTGAAATGCTGTTTCAGCGTCCATAAATCTCAAGCGCTCTTCTTGTATGGAAGTCCAAAGTCTCCCCAACTCCTTCTGCTTCTCTGTTAGTTCTTGACTTTGATCCCCCATCTTCTGCACCAAAGACTCCAATTCAGTATGCAGACTCTGATTGGTTCTCTCCAACAGACTACACCTTTCTTCAGCATCTTTTAACTTTGCAGCTCCATCATCCATCTCGCTGTTGAGCCTTTGAGCCTCCTCCTGGGAAAAAGCAAGTTTGTTTTCTAGGATAGAAATTGTCTCTAAGCACTGCTGGTACTGAATAGCAGCTGCTTCCTTATCTTTGGTCAGCTCAACAACTACTTGCTTTAAAATTTCAAGTTCACTTTCAGCTTTCTCTGCTCGTTCAGTCATCCTTTTGGCATTTACTTCAGCATTCAATAAGTTTTCTTCCAGATTCCTTATTATCTCTAAACACTGAGTGTATTGAGCAAGCGCATCCTCTTTTTCAGCTTCTACCCTGACAAGGTCCTGCTTTACAGCTTGCACTCCCATCTCAGCTTTGCTTGCTCGCTCATTCAGTTCTCCAGCATCCTTTTGTGCATAAGAAATACAATTCTCAAGATTATTTATTTTCTCCAAGCATTGCTGGTATCGAACAAGATTAGCTTCCCTTTCAGCCTCTAATTTGGTGAGGGAATCCTTCAAAGTCTGAACTTCAGCTTCAGCTTTTCCAGCTCGTTCATTAAGCCCTTGGGAATCTTCTTGTGCACGAGAGACTTCTCTCTCTAGAGTAGACAATCTCTCCAAACTCTGCTGGTACTGAAGTAGGCCAGCTTCTTTTTCAGCTTCTAATCTAGCAAGAGAATTCTTCAATGTTAAAATTTCCATCTCAGCTTTACTCACTCGTTCAGACTCAGATGGAACTAGAACCTTGAGATCAGGGCCCCCATTGTTTAGCGGACTTTGTTCTTTCTCCTCTACATCGTGAAAGTTGAGGCCTTTTCTTGCCCTTCCTTCTGCAAACTTTACATGGTTTGTAGCTTCTTCAGAACCAAACAAATCGTTGAACTGTTTTAGACCCTTTCTGATCATTACAGACTCAGATTCTTCAGTGAATGCTCCATTCCTCTTCATAGCATGTGAAGAGAGTCCCACAGCATCCTTCTGCAGCTCGTCAGGCTCAAATAATGCACGTACTGGCGGTGGCATCTCAGGCGTACGGGGATCAACCTCGGTAGCAGAAGCTCCTGGTAAGTCATCTCCAAATACCATAGGAACTTGGTTTGGAAATGCTTCTGCCATGGTCCGATGAGCCTGACGAAGCACCCCAGTTGCATGATCATATCTTTCAGCCAATGCACGATATGCTCGGTAAAACTCTTCTACTAATTTCATTAACTCTGGGCGTTTCTTGTAATACATCTCTGCTCGCCTAGCAAAGGAATCAGCATCTTCTTCAATGAGCTTGATCATTTGCTTGACTTTAGTATCCATATCTGTTCCAGCAGAAGAAAATTTGATGGTCAAAATACAGGTATACAGAGAAAGATTGAAAATTTCAATGCTGCAATCACACAAAATCATGACACCAAAGTAAAGCACAATCTCATTACCGCCAAGGAAAATCTCATTGGCTTTCATTAATCAATTTAGCACTTTCAAACTTAGTTTGATTAATGAAAGCCACCAAGCAGAGAAGATTATACATTTTACCTTTTGGCTCAATGCAGGATCAAACAACTTATCAAGCTTCTAAACCTTGGTTCCATGCTCATTTTAACTAATGTTAACTGTTAACACTCAACTATTTACAGCTTATCATGTCACTGCTTCCTGTAACAATTGCATAGTTGCAAGAATGGCAATAACACAGATGCATTTTACACTTTGTAGCAATGATCAGGTACCTGTGAGATTCTCCTGAAGCCATTTCGAATTTTTGGGGCTTATGTGGCTGTTCCACCACCACGAGTACATGCCTTTAGAATCTGCATGCTTCACAGTCGCCATGACTTTATTACTCAACACAATCACTTCCTGAATCTGACCGCAGACTACAGTTCTTAATTATGAAAACCAGGTGATGGATAAGCCCAGAACCAGTTTTTCAGGACCTCAAAATTAGCCAATTTTAATGTTGAGAATCGATATGGAGCCTTGAAATCTCTCAGTCCTTTTGCTTAATTCCTGACATCAACAAGCAAAACCAAATAATTCAGTTTTGACATGAAGGATAAAACAACTTGATCACATGATCAGGAACATAAAAAGATCAAGCAGAAACGGCATAAAATAACCTGATCAAGATAACCCAACGGTCCAAATATGTATGTTAAAAAGCAACTAGTAACCGGTAACTGTTGTCTTCAAAACTTCCACAAGTTACCTGATCAAAAAAAAAAAAAAAGAACAAATAATTAAAACAGGCGGTTGAAAAAGTAAGGTAGAATCTGATAAATCAAAACAAATGCTTTAAGAGAAACAGTAGATTCGCAGTCAACAACATAGCATAGAAATCATCAAAAACCATCTGATCAGCATAAGTTTAGTCAAGTTTCAAGAAGGTAAGCATAATTAAGTACTAATTAAATTACCTGAAAAGGCTTACAAAACCAAAAGCAAAAAAAGGCTACAAAAATCAAGAACCAAAAGAATTGATTTGCAGAGACGTTAAATTCAGCAAACAGGAAATGTAGACTAGAATTAAAAAGCTTACCATAAAAATTTTTTAAAAAAAAAATTGGTTTCTGGGTTTTGATTATCAGCGAATCCTATTGAACAAAAAAAAAAAGATAGCTGCTTGGCCATTGTTTTTCCTATCTCACCCCATTTCTAATTGATCTCTCTCTGGTGCAACTCTCTTTTACTCTCTTTCTCAGCTGTTTTGGGTTGCTTTTTTGTGCTGGGTTTTGGTGCTATTTGAGAAGGCTGTCAAAGAGGAAAAGAAAACAAAAAAGGTGGGGCAAAGGACAAGAACCATTAAAAACAGTAACCTCCAAACCCAAAAAGAAATATAGAGAAAAAAGAAGTCTAAAATCTTTAATAGGTATTTACTCCTATTGATATTCGCTTTTAGTGCAGTCTTTCGGAGAAGAGAAAAAACTTAACAAGAACAAAACAGCTGTTTGGTGGAAGTGAAATGACGAGGTTGTCCCTTTGGTTTAAGGTTACAAAAATGTTGTTCCTCGTGTTTCTCTACGCTTCGCTTCGATGATTCGCGTTTTGCATGAATTTGAGTAAACAAAGGAAAAAAACAGAAGATTTTGTTACCATAACAGTCAAAACCACCCTTCCTTCTTTCATTTTTGATTTGATCTCGCTTCAAATCTGTGGACTAATAACACTCTATATATGCAATTTGGAGAAATTTCAGCCCATAAATTTCTTTACTGGCCTTTGGTTAGTACGTTTCTTACATAATGAAAAATACTAAATGCTATTTAAAAAGGTTGATAATGGCCCAAAGGCCATTCAAATTTTGAAAAATATTTGTTTCTCTCCTAATTAAACTCAATTCTCAACCCTGGAAAAAAAAACGAAAGAAGAAACAAAAATCAAATAAGAAGAATGCCTTGTTAGCATTCAAAAGAAGGAGAGTGGTGGTTTTGGTCAATGCGGGAGAGTGTGACAGTCTTCTAAGCATGGCAGCTATGACACGGTGTCGCTCCTTTGAAAAGAAAAGTGGGCTCACTCATTCTTTGGGCGGTGGCCGAGGACGGTCGTCTTTCGTCACATGATTAAGAGATTCCTTTGGACCGTTGTGACCACGTGTATTGTACACTATACTTATCATGAAAATTAGTTTAAGCCTACTTCTTTCTTCTTCTTTGTTTTTTCTTTTTCGGCAGAAAAATAAAATAAAGGGGACAGTATTTTCCTGTGCTGGATTGTAAGCGGAAATAAAATAAATGACTTTTTACATTTTTTAATCCCAGCGTTCCATGGCCTGCCATTTTTGACACAAGTCCAGAGGCAAAATACTGTGTCATTCATTTATTTTTGTTATAATATAATTGTGACTTTGTTACTACCACTAGTACAATAATAGATTCAAATACAATCATATCCCTAAATTTATGAGGACGATCGCCATATATATATACATATATATATATATAGAGAGAGAGAGAGAGAGAGAGATGGAGACATATTGGTGGTGAACTTTGATGGTGAATTTAGAGTTAAAACAAAAAGGCACACAGATAGAGTTAGCTACAAACACACTCCAATAATTCATTGAATCATTTCCTCTACCTACTTCCTCATGAATGACTATCCGTCATTGATTTTAACTGTTGCTATTAATGAATTAATCAATGGAGAGTGTGGATTTTGTTGGGCTTTAACTAGACTTGTATATGTTTATGCATTTGTTTATCTGATTAATAAGATCAAAATATCTTAATTTAACAAAATAAAAATTTCTGTATGGACCAAAATGCATCAATATTAATCTATATATATAATACTAACCCCAGAGTTCACACAATCAATGTAGTAGTTGGATTGGTGATATAAGGCTTAAATTGATTATTCAAAGTCCATCCTTTTGTTTATCAGAATTATATGCAATGTGATTTCTGTGCGGATCATTTCATGAAAAAAGTATTTTTTAAAAATTTTTATAATTATGTATCAGCATTAAAACAAAAAAAAATATAAAGCAAACTGATCAATATGTGTATGTTATTATTCTTGAAATTATATAATTCAATCTTAAAAGTGATATATTCTTTATATCAAAGTGTGGATTCCAGAAGTGTTGAAAGTTACTAATTTAGATGTCTCTCATTAAATTATATCATTTACAACTTATCATTAGTACAAATCAAATGTAAGTGCAAACGTTGTGAAGATGCTACCGAATATTAATTCTAGAAGGGAATCCATAAGGGCAAGTCCTGCAAAGATTAAAGGAAATATGTTCCCTGATTATGATCAAGCTGCTGCAATATGGGTTGAGGGAAACAACTCCAACATATACCATTTGGAAGAGATCATATCAGAGTTCATGCTTATTTAGGAACAAGACGTAAGAGTTAAACACAGTGTTGGTCTTTCCAAATGGAGAAGTGTGTTGGGATTAAAATATCAACAAAATCATTTTGAATGATGGTAATCACAAGGAAGCAATAATTGAAAACATGCCATCTCTTTCTTTAATTGATGTCAACCTAACATATTTTCTTCATTGTTGTTTGTTTAGCTCTTCAAAATTCTGTTCTTATTTGGCATGTTTAAAATTAATTTGTTGGAAAAAAAATCTATTTTATTGGCTCCTCTAAATAAATTTTTAGTAATTTGGTTTTTAATCTCATTATTTGTTATCAATAAAGAATTAGTATGTATAGTAATCTTTGCTTTATATAACAAATTATAGTTCACACTTTATATAAAAAAAAATTAATACTTAATAACTTTTGTATGTTTCAGATTTTACTTATTAATAGTTAAAAAAAATCAAAAGAACATGTTAATATTATCCTTTTTTATCCTATTGATTGAGTTACTATAATTAATATTCAATTTGTATAGTTTATAATTTAAATAATAATAATAATATTCAGGTGCGATGCACGTGTAGAGAAAAAACTAATAGCGAGTAAAAATAATTAAGACGTTGGAGATCAAGCCCGATTCGGCATCCAGCGGGACAGCCGCTATAAGCGGTGACCTTGGTCCACATCTAGGGAAAAGGATTGTTGGACGGCGAGGATGGCTCAATTATAACAAGATGTTGGGCGTCTGAAAAAGGTGCGCTTACTAAATTATGTGCTATCATTGGTGCATATGTGCTAAATAATAATCAATTAGTTGCCCTGCCCTTAATTTATCACATCCATCCCACAGACAAATGGGAAATATATTTTGTTTATATTTCTAGGTAAATCAATCACTTTGCTAAATATTCCATTCCCATAAAAAAAAATAGTGGGGGGTTTGGTGCAGGAATTGATATAGAAATACAAATGTACACTCAGCCGTTTTTGATTTTTTGTGGAAGGGGAGATAAATTAGCATTTTGTTGCGATCTGTCTTGCTTTCAAGAGTATAATTATGGGGAGACTATTATTCTGTGGACTCTTCCTACTGAAAACAACACTTTGAACCTAAATTATTGATGGGTAGACAAAGATAAGAATCCTTGGAAATTTGGCTTGGGAGTTGGAACAGATACTCAAATACCAATGCTGTGTACATCAAATCAAATTACTTGTCAAATTATTTGGAATGGGCAGCCTCCAAATAAGGTTCGATGGTTAGGTGACAAAATTTATGAAAAAAGGGGTAGAAAAGATGAGAGGTGACTTCTAAGCTTTTAAAAGTTCATCTTTGGTAAGTGCTTCAGCCTTCAACTTTGCTTCTATCTCTTCCTTCCAAGTTAATTAAATGAAATTGAATAGGGTCATAGACGTCCCAGTCCATGAATAAAATTTTGGGCAAGGCTATATTACTAAATTGGTTTAGGATTCCATGCTTGTTTAAAGATCATACCGTTGAATCCATTTTCAGCAGCAAAAAATCTAAAAAAAAAATGGAAAAAGAAAAAGTAGAAAGATGTCATATCAAAAAGTTGAAATCTATTATAAGCATTACATATCTTCGTTTTCAAGTTATGTTGCCTCAACGTTTCATAGTCAACAAAAGCATCAACATGAGAATTTGATCGTTTGAATGTAAACAAAATTGTTTTTAAAGAATTGAACATCATTGTGTTGACAATGCAATCAAAGTTACAAAACTCAGGTCTGGGTTAAGAGTAAAGGTTTTTGAGGAGGGTTTTCTTATGTAAAGATGAAAAAGACGCATGTAGGGGTACGGCTGGAAGGAAGCTTCTTGCACATGACTGGAAGTCTGGAACACTCGGTTGGCTGACGTGGACACGCATTAGTCAGACAATATTTACCTTTCGACAGTGGGTGCAGGCCTAATAAGAAATTCAAGAAAGCAAAGCAAGCATCTCCTAAGGTTGTGGATGGCCAGGGTAATGGATTCCATCACCTTGTGGTGCTTTTGTGGTTGGTACCAATTCTTTTGACTCTTTTTTGCCGTTCCTTCATATGTTTGCCTCAGGATAACATCATGGCAAATGGGCAAATCTCACTTCAGTTTCCTGGCTTTCTTAATTTGTTTCCTCTAATTTTACAGAAAGTAATCATGATTTTGGACAAATCATCAAATTGAGTTCAGTGCATCGGGAAGCTTTACTCAACTAGAAGACTTTTATTAATTGAGTTAGGATGGGCAGGTTTGACAAACTCCCCCTTTCCACTATCCCCATCACTAAAAAGATGAACAGGACCCGAAGCCAAATTGATTTAATTGCTGGGTGAGGATATATTGATCTAATTAAAGTGTCACTGCAGCATTTATTCATGGCAAAATTTAATGGTCATTCATGGTTATGTACAACAACTTCTG
>NW_018397258.1:6858338-6865285 GCF_002168275.2 Theobroma umbraticum | reverse complement strand
AAATTTAAAATTTTTTCTTAAATATTAAAAAAACACTTAACCCTCTTCACTGAATAAGCTCGCATGGAAAAGAGACTTAAGACATGCTAGATTTAATCTCGGGCCTCACCCTGTAGCGAAATTCAGGGTATATTTTTGTAAAAAATATGCTCAAAGAAACAATTGATATGTAATTGGATAATCAATAGCCCCACAAAATAAAATTACTTTTTTCCAAAAAAATAATGTTGTCTTTATATTTTTAATTGAATTTAAATGTAATAATTTGGTAAATATTTAGATATGTTCTTGAATTATGTCAAAAAAATCAATTTAATTTTATTTTTTTTATTGAGTTTAAATAAATCATTAAATTTTTATTTCGAGTTAAATAAATTCTTTTTTCTAATCATTGATTAACTTCTGTTAATCAACAGTAACACTTTTATATCAAGTCATCTATCACTTGATAAATGACATGATATTAAATAATATTGATTAAGATTGAATAAATAAGTACAAAAGTAAATACATAAATCATAATCAATAATATTTAATACTACGTTATCTGTCACGTGACAGATGAATTGATATAAAAATGTCTATCTTTGATTAATTTTGAAAAAAAAATTTACTTGATTTAAAATAAAAGTTCATAGACTTATTTAAACACAATAAAAGAATAGAAGCTGAATTAATTTTTTTAACATAATTCAAAGACTTATTTAAATATTTAATTTAGTAATTTTCAATTCATTGGACGATTCTGGTTAGAAATAAAAAGAGTCAAGTAAGAAATAAAGAGGCTAGTCATTTTCCTTTTTTTTTTTTTTTCAAATTGTGCTATAAAAAGGTACCCAGCTGATCTTGGCCCTTCTGCTCAATAAATTAAGTAGCTAACTCGCAAGATTGACCTCTGTTAACGTCACAGGCCGTTCTAACTCAATTAACCAACTTCTCATTCTCATGGGCATTAAAATATAGATTTCCAGAAGTGATTGAGTCCAAACTAAGATTAAAGTATTTTATAAATCAAATATACGATTGTCAATTGATTCTCGAATCAGTTTTCTTAATTTTTAATTATTTTCATTAAAAAATTGCCAACTAAAAAGATTCAATTTTAAGTCTATTTGTAGTTTCATAGGCTTACCAAATGGCCTACCAAAAGCCCAATCAGGGTCGGCATTTGAAGATCCGTACAAAATGAGTCAAGCCCAGTCTAATCGTAAAGCAAAGAAGCAGCCGAAAAGAATTCTATCACAGGCCCAAGGTAAAAGATGAGGATTAGCGTCAAACGCCGAAGGATTTTGCCAGGCAAGCGCCCTGTCACGTTCCCGATAAACACGCAACTCCGAGTCCGCTGGAGCAGTCTTTTATTCATTTTTATTTTTATGGAGAAAATCCCTTGAAAATGACGATTATGGAAATCCAGACTGTAATAATATTGCATAAATAATAGTAGCCGATGCTTATCCGCAATTCCTTATTCTACTTATTGCTCTCTACTTCCAGTCGGCTACCATTTTCTGCCAGGTTCTTGCCTCGAAACGATGTCGTTAATGGCTTTAATCCTCCGCCGAAAGCTTCTTCACCACCCCACGCCTGTCCGTCTCCAACTAAGATTGCTCTCTTCCTCTACTTCTCACCTTGAAACGCCGCCGCAGCGCATTGAGAAAATTCTAGTGGCGAACCGAGGTGAGATAGCATGCAGAATCATGAGGACAGCTAAGCGTCTAGGGATTCGGACCGTGGCGGTTTACAGCGACGCCGATAAAGACTCTCTCCACGTGAAATCGGCCGACGAGGCGGTCCACATCGGTCCACCCCCCGCTCGGCTCAGTTACTTAAACGGCTCTTCCATTGTCGAGGCCGCAATTCGCACTGGAGCACAGGTGAGCGGGTCGAACTCCGAGTTATTTTGACATGCCACGTCTTCTAAATTACGGTCTTAATTAAAGAATTAGTGTCTCCAAAAGGTCATGTATAATGTGACGAGTTTAAGCATTTTAGGCTATCCATCCCGGTTATGGTTTCTTATCGGAGAGCTCTGAGTTTGCTCGACTTGTTGAAGATAAGGGACTTACATTTATTGGTCCTCCAGCATCTGCAATCCGAGACATGGGTGACAAAAGGTACTATTACGAATGCACTCCGCAACTGTTCAGAATCACATTTGTGTTTATTAATGATGTTTTTATTTGTGCTCGTTAGTGCCTCAAAGAGAATAATGGGTGCGGCAGGGGTGCCATTGGTGCCGGGGTATCATGGCAGTGAACAAGATATAGAAATTATGAAGTTGGAAGCAGATAAAATTGGATATCCTATCTTAATAAAGCCAACTCATGGAGGTGGAGGAAAGGTTTTCCCATTTTGTTGCCCTTTCTCGTTCATTTTATTGTTGTTGAATTTTTCTTTTTGGGAAGAATGGTGTGAGTTGTGACCTTAATTTTTTTATCATTGTTTCTACTCCATAGGCTTTATTTAGAATCATTGAGTTTTGTTCAGATGAGGTTCTTACCATGTTTATATGTTTAGGGCATGAGAATTGTACAAAGTCAGAAGGATTTCATTGACTCCTTTGTGGGAGCACAACGGGAAGCTGCTGCGTCTTTTGGCATAAACACAATTTTGCTGGAGAAATACATTACACAACCAAGACACATTGAAGTCCAGGTACTATTATGGCTATTAGTGTATGGTTGTACTTGATTTTTAAAGGTTCATATTTGGAAAATTTAGTCACCTGATCTTGTTAAGCATTCTGGAAACTGTATAACATTTTGGCAAATGTAATAAGCTGCATTAGAGGAGATGTTGTGATCAATTTCATTGTCCATTGGTTTTATGTACTGATCAAAAGCTTGTTCCTGTTTGACGCCAGTAGATATTTGGTGACAAATATGGCAATGTTCTGCATTTATATGAGAGAGATTGCAGTGTGCAAAGGAGACACCAGAAGATAATTGAAGAAGCTCCAGCTGTAATACTGCTTTCTATACTTTTCAGTTCAAGTCTTTTGTTGTAGATCTACAAAAATTTTGACTGAAACTCCATCGATGCAGCCATGTGTTACCAATGAATTTCGCTCACACTTGGGTCAGGCTGCTGTATCTGCTGCTAAGGTGATGTCCTTCATAATCATTTTGCTGATAATTGTTGATTTGCAGCTTGCAAATGTCATTATTGGATTAATATTATCTCTGTTTGCTTCGGATTTCTTAGTAATGCAAATTTTTTTATTAATGAAAGTTTTATGTGATTAAAAAGATCTCCAATGGCAAGGCTGGGCCAAGGAGGGGGTTATTTCCTTCAAGGAATTTTTTAACAGGAAAAAGTTTTTATTTTGTACTTTATAACAATGAGCTATCTTTTGATTGAAACTTATCCTTGTTACTATAATAGAAAAGAACATGAAGTTAACTACATGGCAAGGTGGTTTGATTAGCAAATCCTTTAGCTGCCAGTGTGACAATAAATGATTGTTGCTGTTGTTTTTGTGGCTAATTGGAGAGAGCCAAATCCTACACATTGATAGCTTCTCTCATAAATTTTGTTCTCATATATATTTTTTTCTGACATTCTTGTTTATATTGTCTTGCATTTCATGATGCAAAAGGCTTCGGGCATCCTGCTTGTTTTAAGTTTAACTGCTATAAATGATATATACTGATGTATGTGATTTTTAAAGGCAGTTGGTTATCACAATGCTGGCACTGTGGAGTTTATAGTTGATACCATAACAGGTCAATTTTACTTTATGGAGATGAACACCCGACTTCAGGTGCTTTGATCACTCTTTTTTATTCCTATTTTGATTCCTCAAGCTTGACGAGACCCTAACAGAGAGCACTCATATTTATTCATAGGTTGAGCATCCTGTGACTGAGATGATTGTTGGTCAAGATCTTGTGGAGTGGCAAATTCGTGTTGCAAATGGGGAGCCTCTTCCTATAAGTCAGGTGCAGGTGCCCTTGTCAGGTCAACCTTTTGCCCTCTGAAAAGAGCTATATGTATAATTTTGCTGTTGCTGTTCCTTCCTGTTTTTCTTCTATTTTTGAAATTGTCATTCTTGTGATGTTCTATTTGAAATTGTAAAGAGGGTTGCACGTCTGCGTGTGCATGTGCCTTTTTTGTGTTTTCCATCTGTCCTTTTTCATTAATCATTGAGGAATTGACTGGGGAAGACTGTAGGGTTAGAATTATGATCCTGTTTGCTAATGGGATAGTAGTAATTGTTATTATTCATCAATAATATATACTCTAGCTATTAGTATAGCTTAAAGCATCAATGCTTATGTGATCATATATGATGGTGGCAAATTTGTTAGAAGTATGCTTAAAAGAAAGTTATTGCTATTAATATCTTTCAATTTTTTAATTTTGGGAGTAGTAATATGGAATGTTCTATGTTTCATGGTCTCTCTATTTCCCCCCTTTTTTCTGAAAATGTGACTGAACCATTAGAGGATCTTAAAAAGGTGACCAAGATCCAATGAATAGGTTAATGGCTGCTTCCGTTTTGATTTATCATTACTTGCCAGGATGTTTAATTGTTTGAACAGTGGTGAGGTTCTTTCTAATGCTGAAACATTCTTTAGTGTTGTGACATGTGTGGACCTCTAATCTAAAGTAAATGTCAATTGTTAATCTGTAATTTTATTTATTTTTAAAAACTTAAGCTTTAGAGCATCATTACTGAATATTTATGAAGATTATATAGGGTTACCATCTTGACAGATTTATGATTACTCATTATTTGATAGGTCACGCTTTTGAAGCTCGAATCTATGCTGAAAATGTTCCCAAAGGATTTCTTCCTGCAACTGGAGTTCTTCATCATTATCATCCTGTGCCAGTTTCATCAACAGGTGAATTTCCAATGCAGTATGCAACATCAAGTTTCTTGGATTTAGAAAACAATTACCTCAACCCACATATTGGAGAATCATCCTAATAGTAAAAAGGCCACATTGGAGGAGTTGTGTTAGATTGGTGGCTAGTCTCCTTGTGCTGTTGTTTCCATCAGGCAATGCTAGCCATCCTTTAATTTGATAACCTGTAGTCTAATTTACCAACCTTTTTGCACTTGGAAATAGTAGAGAAAATAGGATAATTGGTATATCTTATAGCCATTTGTTCTAAATTGAGGATACCAAGATGTCTAAGCCTTGGAGTTTTATTTCCTTTTTCTTTCTTGCCCTTTTTGCTTATTTTGAGCTTTTCCTATTTAACAGTTCGGGTTGAGACTGGAGTTGAACAAGGAGATGTTGTTAGCATGCATTATGATCCTATGATTGCAAAGCTTGTAGTATGGGGAGAAAACCGTTCTGCAGCACTAGTCAAATTGAAGGATTGTTTGTCAAAGTTTCAGGTATAAAATCCTTTATTAAGAGTTTCAGTTCTAAACTTAGTGCAAAAGAATTCATGATTATCTCCCTGAATATATGCCTACTTATGAACTTGGCTTCAGTTTTATGGTGAGTTCTCAGTTATATGATTCTCTCGTTGTTTGCTGGTTCATAGTTAAACATGAAAGCATAATACCAAGTGTTGGGTTCTTCTAATTACTTTTAATTGTCAATGAATAGTTTGGAGATAATTGATGGTTCTGCATGTTGAATTTTGTATTTGAATGTAATAGTGGTGAACTTATATATTTTCATTTGCATCTTTTTGTCTTTTTGTATTTGAATGTAATAGGAAAAGAATAAAAGAAATAAAGAAAATAAAATCCCTACAATTATGATGATTCCCAATCCCTATAATTATGGTGAATCCCAATCCTTATAATTATGGTGATTTCAATCCCTATAATTACGTTTATTAATAAAAGAATATTACACATTCCTTATCTATAACATTCCCCCTCAAGCTGGAGCATAGATGGTAATCATGCCCAGCTTGCTACGAATATAATCAACTCGAGGTCCATTCAATGCTTTCGTGAAGATATCTCTTAGTTGATTTGCAGTTTTAACATATCCTGTAGGGATGAACTTCTGTTGAATCTTTTCACGAACAAAATGGCAATCTACTTCAATATGCTTAGTTCGTTCATGAAACACGGGATTGGAGGCAATATGGAGAGCAGCTTGATTATCACACCACAGCTTTGCTGGCAAAGAAGAGTTAAGACCAACTTCACTTAATAGCTGATACATCCATACTACCTCACACACAGTTTGTGCCATAGCTCTGTATTCTGATTCTGCACTAGACCGAGATACTACATTCTGCTTCTTACTTTTTCATGAGACCAGATTTCCTTCAACAAAAACATAATATCCCATAGTGGATCTCTTATCACTCTTAGAACCTGCCCAATCTGCATCTGAAAAACATTCAATATTAGTGTGTCCATGATTTTCATAAAATAGACCACATCCTGGAGCCTCCTTCAAATAACATAGGATTTGTTCTAAAGCTGCCCAATGATTAATTGTTGGAGCAGACATAAATTGACTTACAATACTAATAGAGTATGCAATATTAGGACGAGTCACTGTGAGATAATTCAATTTTCCAACCAGCCTTCTATACTTTTCAGGGTCTTCAAACAATTCACTATCTTCTTTTGTAAGTTGCAAATTAGGAGTCATTGGTGCATTACACGGCTTAGCACCCAATTTTCCTGTCTCAGTCAACAAGTCAAGAACATATTTTCTTTGGGACAAGAATATACCTTTCTTACTCCTTGTCACTTCAACACCCAAAAAATACTTCAACAACCCTAAATCTTTTGTCTGAAACTGGGTATAAAGAAAGGATTTGAGAGATGAAATACCTGCAGTGTCACTCCCAGTGATGACAATATCATCAACATACACTACTAGTAAGATTATGCCTACCTCAGACTGTTTATAAAACATTAAGTGATCACACTTACTCTTCATCATCTCAAACTCCTGAACTGACTCACTGAATTTGCCAAACCAAGCACGAGGGCTTTGTTTCAGGCCATACAA
>NW_018397258.1:6857888-6858238 GCF_002168275.2 Theobroma umbraticum | reverse complement strand
GAATCATATAGGATTGAAATTTATCAGAAAAATATTCCTTGGCATTATCACTTCACAATGTACGCACAGAAACATTAAATTGTGTTTTTATTTCAGTACAAAAGGCACAAAAAATAGAGAATAACTTAGAACGATTTTTCATTAAGTATAGCCAAGTGACATGAGAATAGTCATCAACAAAAGTAACAAAGTATTTAAAATCCAATTTAGACACCATAGGACAAAGACCCCAAACATCATAATGGACTAACTTAAAAGTGGACATAGCCCATTTATTGACTCTAGACATTGAACGAAGACGATGATGTTTGGCAAACTGGCATGACTCACAATCCAACGAAGATACATTT
>NW_018397258.1:6857433-6857586 GCF_002168275.2 Theobroma umbraticum | reverse complement strand
TGACCCATTTGGATGATGAGGAAATAAGACATGTAGTGGAGTTACCTGACTCAGCAACAGCCGTAATAGGAGAAGTAATGGATTTTAATGATTCCTGGGACTGAGAGAATTGAGCAAATTCATCTGCAGAAACTAGAATAGTCTTATCAGAAG
>NW_018397258.1:6769790-6856841 GCF_002168275.2 Theobroma umbraticum | reverse complement strand
ACCTATCTTGTTTCTCTGCACGATAAAATGCTTTACATACCTCATAAATATGAGAAATATTCCCTTTATCAGAATATAAAAAATCTAAATAATCCATCAACTCTTTAACAAACTCACAATGATTAATGAGGCTAATAATCTCACCATTAATGGAATTTCAAATCTGCAGGAACAGCTGTGTATCTTCTCTCATCCAGGTTTGCCTTGTATTATTAGTAGGAGGATCATTAGTAATATGATCATCCTTATCAATGCTTCTTAAATAGACCCGAACTATCTTGCTCCAATCCAAATAATTAGAACCATTAAGTTTATGTTATGTAATCTTTGTCATCACAGGAATCACATCAGCCACTACCATTGATTTTTTCTCTAGTACAGACTCTACCATCTTGAAAACCCGGTAACAAAAACCCAACAAGAATATCAAATTATCTTGTTGAAACCTTTTGGCGTAAAGACTAGAAGAGAAAATCGGAATGAATTTTTAACAGACGGCTACAACCAGAAACCAAAGGCGGCGTGTGACAGCCACTCGTGGGGACTCTAGTGGCAAGGTTCTCGGAAGAAGCCAATCAGCAAGTGAGTCTTCTCGTAGTGCCGGCTGTGGGATAAGATTGTTACCCTAGATAGGTGACCTAGGTTTGGGTGTAAAAAAAAAACTAAGAACTCTGTTTCAAAGGAAACAGATCTGCCAAAACTGCTTTGATACCATGTTATTTGGGAAGAGGAAACTTCACACTTTTCATTCATAATATATCACCTATACATACAGCTTACACATCTCTAAAATAGGAAAAGAATAAAAGAAATAAAGAAAATAATATCCCTACAATTATGTTGATTCTCAATCTCTATAATTATGGTGAATCCCAATCTCTATAATTATGGTGATTTTCAATCCCTATAATTACGTTTATTAATAAAAGAATATTACACATTCCTATTCTATAACATGCCAGTTTCTTTGTATATATTTGTCATCTCTTATATGAAAACTTCTACATGTTGGTAAATATATTATTAATTTGACTAGTCAACATATTTTCAAGCCATTATTGTCTTTATTATGGTTGTTAACCTCACTTCAATCACTCTCAGCATTTGTTCTTTTGCAGGTTGCAGGGGTGCCTACTAATATCAATTTCTTGCAAAAACTTGCGAACCATAGGGCATTTGAAGAGGGCGATGTAGAAACACATTTTATCGAGCACCATAAAAATGACCTATTTGTTGATCCTAATAATAAAGAAATTTCTGAGGAAGCATATGAGGCAGCTAGACTCAGTGCAAATCTGGTAGCTGCATGCCTTTGTGAAAAGGAACATTCTACTTTAAAAGAAAGCTACCCCGGTAAGTGATGAAATCTTGTCTTGGAATGAATAGTACTTGTTTCTTAGCATCCTCTTAATATTTACATTTTGAATTGAGTTCAGGGGGTCCAAGCTTACTTTCTATATGGTATGCTCATTCTCCGTTCAGAGTCAATCATCATGCTCAGAATACCATGGAACTTGAGTGGGAAAATGTATATGATAGCAGTAGCTCAAAGCCGTTAATGCTTGCCATAACTTATCAGCAAGATGGGAACTATCTTATTCAGGTTTTTACCAACCTATAGTACATGCTGCATGCATGTTCAAGGTTGATTTCAGTAGCCAGTTTTTGAAGTTGTCTTTTTTCAGAGTGCAGTTACTCTCTCTCTCTTCTTTTTGCTCTTTTATTTTAATTGTGTCACACTGCCTGCCCAGTGTTCCACTTCCTTTTGATATGATTAACGATCCCATACCAGCATACACAGATCGGAGAAAACAGTGCCCATAGTTCGGAAGTCAGAGCATTACATCTGGGCAACAATAGTTTTAGAGTTGAGGCTGATGGGGTAGCGATGCATGTTAGTATGGCTGTTTATATCAAGGTGAACACCATTCTCTACAACCATCTTTAAGCAGTTATCTGATTTGTATACTTTAGGCACTTGGTCTTTACGAGCGGGAATCGTTGGTTTTCAAACCTACCTGTGGCTATTGTTTAAGGATTCAATTAATTTTGTAAAATACCTTGTAATATTTTATCTGGCAATCATCTTTCTATTTTACAATGATGTTTTTATCAGTAGTTATTGGCTATGTTGCTCTGCCTTTTCTTTTATCTTAAAGTATCAATGTTGGATACTTAATTTCAAAAAATTTAAAAAAAAAAATCAATGTTGGACACTCATCCACCGCCTCAAAGTTTACAGGGTACAAGGGTATGGTCAATTAGCCATCCAAATAAATGGAAAAATTTGGTAAAGGTAGATGTACAATTTTTGAACAGACCATGTCTAACCTATATACCCTAGTCCAAACAACATAGCTTATTAGGTATGCCAGACATGCTTAGGTAAGATCTAGCATGACTAAAGTGAGTGCAGAAATTATTATTTTGCTCTTTCTCTGTTGATAAAATGATGTGAATCTTATAATGTGTGGTTACAGGATCAGATGAAACACATACATATATGGCATGGACCACACCACCATCATTTTAGACAGAAACTGTGCCTTGAGTTGTCTGATGAAGATGAAACACAGCATAAGACCAGTTTCGAGACCACAAGCCACCCTCCTGGAACTGTGGTGGCACCCATGGCTGGTTTAGTTGTCAAGGTTCTGGTGGAGGATGGAGCAAAGGTGGAAGAAGGACAACCTGTATTGGTCCTAGAAGCAATGAAGATGGAGGTTTGTACCAACAATAGCTCCAACATCATGTTGTTTTTGTTTTCCACTTATACTTAATGTTGCTTCATTTGATAGCATGTGGTAAGGGCAATATCTGGTGGTTATGTTCAAGGACTCAAAGTCACAGCTGGTCAACAGGTTTCAGATGGTAGTGTTCTCTTCAGAGTCAAGGTTAGTCATTTAGAATTCAGCTTTTGACATGGATAGAATTAGCTCCAATATAATACCTCATACAATGTTGTGACCTGTCTGTTTTGTTACCTTTATCAAATGAGTGTAAATTTAAGTAAAATTCATGCCTCTTGAGTTTGAATATGCATGCTAAGGTAAAAGGGTTTGGGTTTGATTAGTATATATTATACATCATTTTCTTTTGATTTTCATGTACTTAGCCATCTTACTTGGTGTCTGATAGAAGTCTTGTGTTTGGTTTGCTCTTTAATAATCTTAAGTCATCCTTGAACTTGTTTTAATTTTAAGTAATCTACTCTACCAATCCGTTAACATGTTTCTTTAATAAAAATTATATTGAACATTTGTACTCATAATTCTACTGTTTTAATGTATTTCAAATGGTGAGTATATGTGTCAAAACCAACTAGCCTGTGGTTTTTTGTTAAATTATTTGTCCCTATCTTAAAACCTAATTTTAAGGGCATCACTTTGTTAAATTTGCTTTCTGTTAGATTCTGTACGATCTGAAGATTCATTACTTGGTTGCACAAGTTCTGGGAAATATTTAGTGTCAATTTTTTAGAATTTATCAAACTGCTATATCGTCAACTGATTGATAATTTGACTTGGGTGCTGTAACAGTGGTGAAAATTGAGTTGAGAAAATTTAAGTATATGCTTGTTTAATCGAACCTGAATTAAATGAAACTTGTGTCCTTGGCCAGGAATGAGTTGAATTCATCTGGAAGTTGGTTTTCATGACAATATCTTGCCCAAGCAAATTTAGTCCATGGTTAGACAGATAAGTCTTCTCAGCTGCAAATACGGTCCCGTGGTAGGGAAAATAAGTCATAGTAAGTTTCTGTGTCTGACAAACATAAATAGAGAGAGAATGGGAGTGAAACATCCCATATCTACAATATAAAGAAGAAGCCTCTTCCAAGATGTGAACAACATTTGATCTTGAAATAATATGTTTCTATTCACAGATATAGCCTCTGCAATTTGCCCCATGTCTCATGCTTGACAATGATCTCTCTCTCACTCTTACTTACATACACACTCGTGCACAAACACGAGCACACACAAGCAAAGTGCTCAAGCATCTATTTTGACTAGAACCAAGTGGGTAAAAGTAAAACTGTACTATAGTGTATGATGAGAGAAATCAGTACTCCATTGTAGGTGTTCCTGTTAATTTAATCTTGGTATATGCTTTGGATTAATGCTTCACATAAAGAGAAATGCTTATGATCAGAAAAGAAAGCATTTTCTCTTCTTATAACATATTTGGGATTTTATGCTTATGCATCGGGTCATGTGTTCATTTTTTTTTTCCCCTTAGACCACCCATAAGCTAGCCCTGTTCCTACATCTTTGATGTTTGATTGATAATTTTATGTTATGGTAGTATCTAATTTGAGCCAATCTGACGGTATTTCTATATTGTAATAATGTGGGATTGCATAATTCCTGCTACATAAATAGTGTTTTGGTGGACGCGTGCTAATCTGATTCCCACTGTGACACCAAATCATCCTATTTGCATCTTGTGTTTATCCTATCTTCCTTTTCTTTATCATGTTGACATAGATTATTATGAAGTATAAAACGAAGTTTAAAATTTACTTCCCAATTCCAATCCAAAATCACGAATTAATTGATGATTTGATGTTAACTTGCCCATGAGACCTGGCTAGTCAAGTCGCATCGGTGCTGCGCTTCAAATAACTCACGTCCACAAATATCAATATATTAAAAAAAATGGGAAAGAAAAATGATTGCCAACTTGCAAGAAATGGTAGAAATTAGAGTCATAGTTGAGAATATTCAAAGCTTTGTGGCGTCTGAACTCTGAAGAAAGTCGGGAGACGTCATTATGTTGGCAAAGAAAATCATAGCGTGAGAGTGTTGTATAGTTTAATGAACGTCATCATTGCAGTAGAATTTTATTATTGAAGAAGCGCCCTGGCTTGTGGCGGTGGGCAATGTCTCACGTAGAACCCTAAAGCTTAGTGAGAAAACGCCACAGTGATGTTCATGGCCTAAATTGATTTGTTTGAGGATCCGTGGGGCACGTGTCATCATTTTCTTTTGAAGGACGCTCCAAAGGACTACGGCACGGCGTTTACATTAACATGGTCAAAGAAACGAAAAGTCAAAGGTGCTAGACTTTTTTCACTTATTATGAATGAATTTTGCTTCTTTAGACCATATAATAAATGCTTGTACAAATATTCTTGTTTGAAGTCGTCCAGAGAGTTTGTAAAGGTTGTAATGTTTGTTCTAAATGTCTAATGGGAAATCCAAGTGTGTGAGGTCGTATTTGAAAAGACAAAATTCGTAGCTTTCTTGATGCGGGAATATGCTAGTGTTATTCACCAAATGTGCTAAAAAGCCCCGTGGGACACGTCATGGATGACACAGAAGAATCAATTAAGGCTACTAGGAGGAGTACAAGTATCCTCTCTTTATTATATTTTTCCTGTGTGTGTCCTATTTATGTATATGGTTTCAATGGAGGTTTTTTTTTTTTTGGCTTTCTTTTTGCCTTTTTCTGATATCCAAAAGACGTAAATCCGTCAATATGTTATTGTCTTTTCTAAAGATGGGAGCAATGCTTATGTTTAAGAGTATTATATTTTGGATTTACTGCTATACCTGCAGCGGCTTTTACCACATCACTCTTTGCCTGCACCACCCTTCCCAAAACACCCCTGCGCCTTCCTTACTGGCACAAGTTTTGTGCTTTTGGTTTAGATATCATTTGCTAATGTAGTACTATTATAAAGAGAGAGAGAGAGAGAGAGAGGGGTGGCAATATGGTAAATTGAGGGGGAACCGAGATCCCATCTACAGAAGATCTTAAAATACCGGTAAATCCGTTAAAAGGGACAGGTAAATAACAGCGTACCCTTGCTCCTCTTGATTTCTTGATTTGAAACAGTCGTGCCCTCTTAAAATCCAATATAGGCCACAACCTATCACCCCCCACTCCTTCCTTCCTTCCTTCCAATTCTTTTTGCCATTTCTTTTATAACTTTAAGAAATAATTATATTCTTTCTGCTTTCCTCCTCATTTCTCCTCCACAAAACCCTGCTTTTTACTCTGCCAATAGTCATCTATTTCTTATTCTAACGTTATAATACTTTATAAATCACCTCCCCTTCTTTTCTCTTTTCTGTACCGTCAGCTTCTATGCTCTTTCTGCCTCGAAACCCAATGTTTTGTTGATCCATTCTCTTTGGTTTCATAATTCCATTGTTTTTATTTTTCTGGGTTTTTATTTGTTTCTCATAAAAAAATGGCTACAAGCAATGGTGAGGGAGCTGAAGTTGTTGGAAAAACAGAGAAATCCGGAACAGAGGAGAAGGCCTTGGGGTCTATTGGAAATCTTAGCAACAAAGACATGTTTCTAAGAGCAGATAAGATAGATTTCAAGAGCTGGGATTTGCATCTTGATAAGCACTTGAGCAGGGCTTGGTCTAGGGACGAAAGAGATATTTCAACTAAGACAAAGAAGGAAGAGTGGGAAATTGATTTGGCTAAACTTGATATAAGACATGTTATAGCTCATGGGACTTATGGCACCGTTTACCGTGGGGTTTATGATAGCCAAGATGTTGCAGGTATTACATTTATATATGTTGCCATAGTTTTGAATCCTTCTTTTTTTTATCTTGTTGACAAGCAACTGCTACTTTTGCCCAAGATGAGAATTTTTTCTGTATTCAACTGTATATGCTGAAGAGTATTTATTTATTTATTTATTTTGATTCGCTTGATTGGTTCAATTCTAATTACTGAGTTGATTAAATGTGCCCCTGGAACCTGATTTTTTTGGAGTAGCAGGTGATAATATAATAACAACTCATATCTTTAGGTTCTGATATTAAGCCTCGGATCACATGTGTAAAACATAATCCGTTGTTTAATAAGAGGTTCATGCTTGAAACTTTAGGTGAGTCACAGGCTGTATCATGACTAGGATAATTTCTATTAACTAGACTGTTAGTTTTATATTACTTTGAGGTAGTATACTCTTTCATACAGACATCCTCAAGCATTTTGTTCTTTAAACGAGGGTGTAATGAAAGGCATATGTTTTGGCAACTTCACTATTAGCAAAGAAAAGCAAAAGCTTTGACACACTAGTAAATTTTGATTTACCTAGATGCAGCATACTGATGATCTTGGCTTACTACAACTGTCTGAATGAAGCTGCATGTTAACTCACTCATTTATCTATGTGTAGGACATAAGGCTGTGGAACCTCTTTCTTTTCACTTTGAAATTATAAATTCTAATATTGATTCTAATGACTATTGCTACTGCAAGGAAACTTTCAGTCATGAACAACTGCTTCATGTCCCTTTAGATTTGCTTGGTATATCTAGCTTATTCACAGTTGCCATGGGCTTCAAATTGCTTTCTTTTCACAGAGTTCTTTAGATGGCATTACTTCATTTTTGAATTAACTGGCCATCTGAAATTGAGTTGCTTTGAATGCCAAATATTTACTTCCAAAGGTGTCCTTAATATATAGTCTGATGGGGAGTAACCATATTTGTGCCATAACTAAGTTAGGTTTACTTTGTGATGCTTGATTCTAAATGTGTCTAGGGGCAGTAGTGTGAAATAATTGTCTCTATATAACTTGCTGCCTATTTTCAATTCATATTTTGATTGCCCAGGAAAACCTCTCTTACTTTGCTGCCATAGTAATTAATCATGCTCCATCTTGCTGATATCCTAACCGCAAAGACTTCTTAAATCTTTAGTGAAGGTATTGGATTGGGGGGAGGATGGGATTGCCACAGCTGCTGAAGCTGCTGCTCTTCGGGCATCATTCCGGCAAGAGGTTGCTGTTTGGCATAAGCTTGACCATCCAAATGTTACAAAGGTAAAATGAATTTATATTTTGGTTAGGTTAGGCATATGTTTTCTTCTATGTTGTATAGTACCAACAGAGTCCCCCATGTTTAGCTATATGGGGTTATTTCTCTATGTGTTATGACTGTTGTTGTGCTTGCAATAACATGACATATTACTTTAAATATTTTGAATTACAATGTTCAAATCATGAATAAATGGCCTCTTGCAGTTTATTGGAGCTTCAATGGGAACTTCCAACCTTAAGATCCCCACCAAAGGTGCAACAACTGAGAATAACAATTCTCTTCCTTCCAGAGCATGTTGTGTTGTTGTTGAGTACCTTCCAGGTGGGACGCTAAAGAATTTTTTGATCAGAAACAGGAGGAAGAAACTGGCCTTTAAGGTTGTGATTCAAATTGCTTTGGACCTCTCTAGAGGGTGAGTAGTTTTTCAGGTATATTAGGATTTCCAATTTTTAAGGTATATTAGGATGTCTTTTGTTCAACTTTTGCAGTTTGAGCTATCTACACTCCAAAAAGATAGTACACCGTGATGTCAAGACAGAAAATATGTTGCTAGATACTCGTAGAACTTTGAAGATTGCTGATTTTGGTGTTGCTCGAGTTGAAGCTCAGAACCCAAGAGACATGACTGGGGAAACAGGCACTCTTGGTTACATGGCTCCAGAGGTATCCACTCCTTAGAGCTCCATTGATTGTATCATTTGTTACTTCAATATATATTATAATGATGCAAACTTTTCAGCCCAACTGCAACGACAATTGGATTTGAAGCTTCCTTTTTTTTATTTTTTCTTTTTTTTCCTTTCTGGCCATCAGTTCCCTTTTCACTAAACAAATTAGAATCTAATGCAATGACTTGTGTAGGTCCTTGATGGGAAACCTTACAATAGGAAATGCGATGTCTACAGCCTTGGTATATGCTTATGGGAAATATACTGCTGTGACATGCCTTATGCTGATCTTAGTTTCGCTGAAGTTTCATCAGCAGTGGTACGACAGGTATGAATGAAAAATGCATATCTTGCATTATTGACTAATCTAGCTGGAAGCATCAATTTTGGCATGGCCCCTGCATTAGTAATAAGTATTTTTTATAATTCCAAAAATTCCAGATATTTTAACTCCTGCATACGTCAGTGATCAACTGGTTGGTTTAAATTGTCCTGTTCTAGTTTTTGCATATATTTGTACCAACCGCTGCTTTGGGAGTTACCAGAATTTCTTGCTTATCTTTGCAAATGGTCCAATTTTATCATGATTATTTATACCTTTTACTTCATAATTATCCTAGCTGCACCTGCATCATGGATAAATTGAAACACCATGTTCGTATCTTGCCCTTGGGATACAAAGTGGGGCTTCAATGTGTATCTGTTAGCCAAAGCAGTGGATTTGTGCACTTGAATCTTTACCTTCCTGCCACTGATTCTTTTGGTTGTAATGTCTGATGTTTTGTTAATGACATTAGAAATTGCTGTTTGCAGAATTTACGACCAGAAATTCCTAGATGTTGCCCTAGTTCATTGGCAAGCATCATGCGAAAATGTTGGGATGCACACCCTGAAAGACGTCCTGACATGGAGGAGGTAGTGAGATTGCTAGAAGCAGTAGATACAAGCAAAGGAGGTGGCATGCTACCTGATGACCAAGCTCCTGGCTGTTTCTGTTTCACTGCTCGTGGCCCATGATTTTGCTACCTAATTATTTTATTTTGTGCTACATATGTGAATTGGAGAGAGAAGGTGAAGCAGTTCATTGTTTGGCTCTAGCTGGTCTTTGAATAACCAGGTCATTGATTTCTACTGCACATGAACATAATCTTATTGTAGTCCGTGTAGAACCCTTGGGTCAATTCTTCAATTCAATGTGTTGTTCATTACATAGTATGTAAAGGTCAATATTTCCATATATAATTCTTTTAGTGGCATGAATGGCTAAATAATGGGGCTTCAATAAAAGTCACAAAGCTGTTGTAATAGTTACCTAATTTCTTCCGATAGCTTAGTCCTATGTCAGTGGAGGACAAAAGCTCCAGGAATAACCTTTGGGTCAGTATAAAAGTACGTGTGCAGATAAGATGCATTTAAATGGAATATTGGCAATGTCCAGAATCAGAACTTGTGATATGCAGATACAGATGGATGTTCCACCACAACCTTGAGTCTGCCGAGCAAGCTTTCTCGCTTTTCCTAGAAGATTTTCGGGATCTTTAACGTGCAAGCATGGGTTGGTGGTGTAGTTGGGTAGCAACCAGAAGAGCACTATATCTCCTGGCTTTGTGGATGAATGCTGAGGACCAAAATGCTGTGTTGTTTGTGCTTGCACTTGGATGGTTATGGACGAGATCACGAGATGGATTTCAATTCCAAAGCCAAGTTCTCACCACCTGTTTAACTTTATATACTATTTTTGTTACGGTTGGGACTTGGGAGATTCGATGCTAAAACTTCAACACACTCAAATTGAACCAATGATCATTCTAGCCAATTCTTAGTGGCTAATTATAATTGGTTTATTCGTTGATTGTGCTAATGACTTCCAAGCTGATGAGAGCGAATCTGATTTCTTACCAAACGTTGGAAGGTGCATGTAATGATCAATGATGATAACTTAAAAGTTGGATAAGATGTGATGACTCATTTCTCATATTACAACAATTTGTTCACATCCAATTAAGGCTGTCTGTCCATGAATAATGATAAAAGACACATGCAATTGAAATATTCAAAGATAGGGGTCTATTGGCAAGACTTTAATTTAGGTACCTAACATTATTAACCAATGAATGCTGCTGTTTCACTGAGAATTCTCTACTCCCAGTTTTAGAAATCATTAAGGAATTAAGGAGTGCCTCCAGCTGTCCTCCTTTTTTTTTTCCTCAATAAAGTTGTACAATTCCATAAACTAGTCACTATAATTCAAGCAAAATTTCCATATAAAAGAGTTTTTGAAAGATATTTTCCTAAACCCTAAACCCTAATTTGAAAACTTTTCCAATCTAAGATATTTTATATTAATTAATACAATTTTTTTCATTAATTTATAAAATATTTTATACTCGTAAAAATTTTACGAAAATATTTAAACAGAAAACCATACCGAGCAGCATTAACAAATTGTTCCACAAATGGCAATGGTGTTATTGCAATATTGACAACTACCCAGGGCAAAGGGTAAAACTGTTTTTGCTCTATAGATTGGAGACCGCTGTGGCGACTAAACAATCGAACTCCTCCACTTATGATGGTTTCACTCCCAACAAAAAAGCAAGACACAGTAAAAGAGAAAAGGGAGCCCATACTAAACGGTGAACAAAACCCCTCTTCCCCTCCCCCCCTCCCGTAATCAGATGGAAGCTCTTAACATTCCAACACGCCGTCATTGATGAGGGATTTCCTTCGCCAGGCGGGAGCGCCGCCGTTATCGACGGGGCTTGGCTACGGAGCTTGAACGCCAGGGGCTGACCTCAACGATCCCCTCTGGAGTGCCAAATGCCTCCTTACTTCTCCTCACCTCATTCGCTCCGTAAATTCTGTCTCCCTCTTTCAAGATTGGTTTTTTAACGTCGATTTTATTTTAATTTATTTTGCGCTTTTTTTTTAAAAAAATAAAATTGAATGTGGTTATAATACAGAAGTCATTGTTACGTGAATATGAGTAAGTTTTGATGGAAGGTAGAGGAATGACATAGCAGTGAAAAAGGAGTGGTTGGAGGAGGTCTTTGTGGGAATTTCGACTGTTATTGCAGCTAGCTTGATATTCACATGGAACTGAATTATGCTCTGGTTAATTATAATGTATTGCCCCCAAAAGAAGAAGAAATGTATTCTGATTTAAATATGGATGAAGTCTATGTATAGCACACCGGACCACAGAGTGCAAGTGGTGTGTGGTCAGTCTAGTCAGTGGCAGTGAAGGGTTATAAAATTTGTTTGGGTGCGAGATTCTGCTGTAGGTTAATTTTCAGAATTTGGATCGAGGTATGGCGGACTCTAACCACTTATTAGTCACGAGTCGGTTTTTTTGTTTCTATTAGTTTGATTAGAATTTTACTGATACAATTAACTTTGAATATCAGTATGAGCAATTGCTTGGGTTTGGACCCTCATGTTGGGCATTTAATATTATGGTGAGAGAATTGACCTTTTTTAGTTTGTTGTCCATTTCTGTACTTGCTCTATCTCTTTCTCTCAGAATATATATAAAGGGAAAAGAAGTCAAGAGGATATCTAGTTATCTTTCAAATAAGTTGAAACCTGGGTGTTCACACCACAATTTCGAGATTAATTAAACAATCCTAATTAAATGTATTAGGGTTGAGAGAGACAGAGTTGAAGTATGCAAGTTCAAGTAAACTAGAATAACCTGAGAATTTGTACATGGTTAGAAGTTGAGGTATTGAACAAGCAATCCATGTAATTCCTTCTCAGTTTTGCACTTGTTCAGTTGTCTGGGATTCACCAGGCCAGATCAGAAGGTAAATAATTTTTATGAATATATTGACGTCACTGTAATATCATTTGATAAAAACTTTGTTATTTCAAGTTATATGTTCATAAAGAACAACTCCAATCATTGAATTTCTAGTGTTTCTGTCAGTTTGCAATATCTCCTAAAATTGTACTATTTTGAGCAGGTACACCTTGACTACCTTGAAGCTGGTGCTGATATTATTATCGCAGCGTCCTATCAGGTATGAAGAATAATCCTCCCCCCACGCCCCTCCCACACATCTCTCTCCTCTCTCTCTCTCTCTCTCTCCATTTGATGTGCATTATCTTATCTTTAACAGGCCACCATACAGGGGTTTGAAGCAAAAGGCTTTTCTAGGGAAGAAAGTGAAACCTTGCTTAAAAAAAGTGTGGAAATTGCCCTCGAGGCAAGGGGTATATATTATGAAAGATGTAATAAAAATTCTCGTGATGGGTTAGGAGATGGTAGGATACTGAAAATTCGTCCCATCTTAGTTGCAGCATCTGTAGGCAGCTATGGGGCTTATTTGGCTGATGGATCTGAGTACAGGTATGTCAACCATCTATGCAAGTTTTATTAAGGAATTTTTAAGCCAAATCAAACTTTGTTGCTTCTAGATTCTCTGTCATGATCTGTTATTCTTTTTGTGTAAGTGAAAATCTTTAAATTTTGAGGACTTATTAACATGTCTCCTTCTTTCTGCAATATATTCTCTATACCAGTGGGGACTATGGTGATGCAATGACAATAGAAGCTTTGAAAGAATTTCATCGCAGAAGGGTTCAGGTCCTGGCAGAAGCGGGTTCTGACCTAATAGCATTTGAAACAGTTCCAAACAAGATAGAAGCTCAGGTATTGCTGGACATTTTTTGATTCTAAATGAAACCTTTTCTTAGATAAAAGTAAGAGTGTATGGGACAAACCCAAGTTGCTAAACTGCTTTATGCCTTGCATGCACTAAAGGATTCCTAAATTGGTTAGTATGGTGTCTGCTTATTGAGTCAATGCTCAATTTCTACTTTGTTGCTTAATTTGTTTCTTCTTAATCTTAAGATTTTGGGAGTGGTCTTTGTGCAGGCTTATGTCGAACTCTTACAGGAAGAAGGCATAAAGATTCCTGCATGGTTCTCTTTCAACTCAAAAGATGGCATCAATGTAGTTAGTGGTGATTCTTTGCTTGAATGTGCATCAATTGCCGAATCATGCAAGCAAGCTGTTGCTGTTGGAATCAACTGCACACCTCCTAGATTTATTCATGAGCTGATTTTAGCTATTAAGAAGGTTTGATTTTTCTATTCTGTTATTTTGTTAATGATCATTCTAGCTGAATTATTATAATATAGTCTCTTTTTTGTTTTCACCTTTTTGTTGTCATTCATTTTTTTGGTACCATACTCGTCTGATGCTGAAAAATTCTGTTGTTGCTGTGTTATCAAAATTCATTTTTGGATACAATATTTGTATCTGTTCTTTTTTATTTTTAATACAGGACAGTTGCTGTGATATGTTTCATGATCATATTATTAGACTGTGAATTTTGTAATGTGATGGATGCTAACGCATGAATCCTATTGTTAGCATATGTTGAAGCTGTTCAGACTGGGTCCTTTCCTTTTTTCATAGTTCTTTTCGTATGTTTGAGGAACTTCTTCCTCTAATGTTGTAGTCTAGAAATTTTGATGGATTGTGCGAACTTATGTGGTTAATAATTTGTGCAGGTCACTACCAAACCAATAATTATATATCCCAATAGTGGTGAGAGGTATGATGCAGATCGGAAGGAATGGGTGGTAAGTTTGTTTTCTTATCTTTTTCTTTTCCCTGGATGAGGCATGAAACATGCCTTCCTTAAAAAAAGGGGCTGAAGGAACAATTTATTTATTTATTCTTTTATAATTGGGGGAGGGGAGATTCAAAATTTGCTCTCTAGGCAGGGGGATCATGCACCAACCAATAGGCTAAATGCTCAGGTGCACATCTCTTGATTGCTATGCTTAACAACATGAAATTACGTGGATCAGTTACTTGATTCTGCTACTGTTGTTTCTTAGTTGTGGACTCTACGTGATACCAGTTACTTTAAGTTGTTTTGTTATGATAGCAAGATAGGTGATGTCTCAATTTTTGGGTCCTGATTTTTCTGCAACTTTAAACTACACTTAACAAACTTCTATTTCCATTTTGGCTTAAAAAAAAGAAGAAAGAGAAAATAAAGGAAGGGAAGGAAGGGAAAGGGAAATTGAAAAATAATTTAAAAAAAAAAGGGAAGCTGAAATATATTGATTTTCATCAATTCGTTTGTTTTAGTATCCAAGTGTAGCCTCCAAAGTCTTTCATGATCTTATTTTGTAATATGCCATACTGAACTTGTCAGTTATCCGCACCATTGTTTCTGTGACAGGAAAATACTGGAGTCTCAGATGAAGATTTTGTCTCCTACGTAAGCAAATGGTGTGAGGTTGGGGCTTCCCTGGTAGGAGGTTGTTGTAGAACTACTCCTGATACTATCCGAGCCATATACAGGGCACTTTCTCCTAGATCCCCTGATGCACCCATGCAGTAAATAAATAGAGCAGGTTGATTATGTATGCAACTGGATGCTGAGGTGCCTTAACTTTTAAGTTTCTAACTTCTTTCCCAGTTTTAGTTTGAAGACAATACCTGCACAAGCTTTGCCTAACATCTGGTGTGAATTGCTAGTGCCGTGTTTCCTTAGTTTTTATTTTATATTTTTGGTCTAACTGATGTTTGTTGAAGGTTAAATACTTATGTGTAGTATTGGCCTTTAGTTCAAGCAAAGCAAAGCAATGTTGTTGGTCTTTATCCCTAGCTGAAGTCGGTGTTCGCATTTTCGTTTTGGTTTTCTTATATTTTGCAAGCTGATGCCTACTTTTTATCTTAATATGATTTGAATAACCAAAGCATAAACTGAAATAAGAGTGTATAAGTTGAATTAGAAGGTAATCTCCCTTATTCTTCAACTTCCCTCCTGTATAGACAGCAACTAAACTGAAGGAATTTGGATTTCAGTGATTTCTTTATCAACAAAGGACTACTGATCTTTGGGTGGATGTAACATTAGCGGCCCAACCCAAATTTGTATTTGGTATGTAGCCCAGCCCATATTTATTGGGTCGTTGTAACTTTTAGATTTTCCATCATTCGCGCCTGATTGGCGCTTAGAACCCTAGAAAAGCTCAAATCCTTCACTCCCTCCCTACGGCCGCCTGCGAAGCTCCAACATTTCAGGAAATTGAAGACTCTGTTGAATTTATTCCCTCTACCATAGTGCTTCCCCGATGGAGATGGATACAACGACAGGTGCTGACAATGGCTCCCTCATTCTGGTTAAGCAAGGAGCTGAAGCTGTAAGTCTAAAAAGCCACTCTTTTGCGCAGATTCTGTTTCAGATTTTTTGAATTCATTACTATTTCGCCTTTCAGAGAGTTTTCGAGTCAGTATTCGTGGGAAAAAGGTCCATCATCAAAGAACGTTTCTCCAAGAAATACAGGCATCCTTCTCTTGATTCTAAACTCACTCTCAAGCGCTTAAACGCGGTCCGTTTTGCTTTTTCCCCAAGACCCAAACCAATTTTCCTTTTGGTTTTTTCTGTTCTATAAAATTCTATGAATTAGTGCTTTATTATCTTTGGAGCAGGAGGCCAGGTGCATGACGAAGGCTCGCCGACTGGGTGTTTCAACGCCGGTTCTTTACGCCGTGGACCCGGTGCTTCATACTCTGACATTTGAGTACGTGGAAGGTCCTTCCGTTAAAGATGTTTTCCTTGAATTCGGAGTAAGCGGCGTCGTTCAAGAACGTTTAGATGATATAGCCACTCAGATTGGCGACGCAATTGGCAAACTCCACGATGGTGGCCTTGTTCACGGTGACCTCACCACGTCAAACATGTTAATCAGAAATGGAACTAATCAGCTTGTCAGTTGTTCTTTTTAGTTAATTTGTTTTATGAATGACTGAAAGGTTAATTAGCTTTACAATCTGAAATGTGCTGTTGTCAGGTCCTGATTGATTTTGGTCTGAGCTTTACATCAACGCTCCCAGAAGACAAAGCTGTTGACTTGTATGTTCTGGAGCGAGCCTTGATTTCCATGCATTCTTCGTGTGGGAATGTGGTAAGATTAAGACAATATATTTTCGTACATTTTAGTTCTAGTTTTGATGATATGTCTGCAAAGTCAAAAGTATCTCACATTTGTGTTTGATAATGAAGATATTATGTTAGGAATCATCAAATTAAAATAAGGTTGAGATCTTGAAACTCTACCATAGAATTCAATGTCAAGGGAGTAATTTTAGGAAACTATGTAGCATTTTCCCTTCATTTGTAATGTCTGCCAATTTTGATGTGGCTTGGTGCGATGTTGAATTTGAAATCAACCGTTTTTTCAAATTCCAATGAATTGTGGATTCAAAAATGAGATTCACTAAGTATTTTATGGAATTTAATGAAAATCCTAAAAGGGGTCATTTAAGTGAAAATTCTGTTAAGTTGCCCTACTAAGCGAAATGACATGTTCTCTCAGTCATTTACAAATTCAAATGGGAGTTAGAATCTTATGGTTACTTACCTTGATGCATAGATGGATCGTATGCTCTCTGCATACAAGAAGTCATCAAAGCAGTGGTCTTCCACATTCAACAAGCTTGCTCAAGGTACTAGTCTTCCAATCCATTCTATGAACCCTCCTTTCTTCTTGCCCTTTTTTAATTTTAACAGGCCCTTTACAACCTCCATATCTATACCATCTCTAGTCTCATTTCTTGTTATCTTGTTGTTTCGCAATGAACTGCAGTGCGACAAAGGGGCCGAAAGCGTACCATGGTTGGATGAGCCTCCTTCATTGATGGGGTATAAAGTAGGAGAAAATCCGTTAGACTGATTAATGCAATGGAAGAAAGTGTTAAATCTTTGTGTTGTGATATTTTCTGTATATTACAATTGTAATGCACGGATTTTGAATCTTGGACCTAATTATGATGTACAAACACATGATTATGTCAACGTGGGATCAGGTAGATTGGCCGCTGGCTTTCAATTCTGAATGCTGTATTCCAGTTAGTTTGGCCTTGTGTTGGACAGCTGTTACTGCATACCAGTGATTAAATGTACAGTCATTCTAATCTACTTGGTATTTGTCGGACTTGGCGAAGATTTAAGGCTGAAACTGTAAAATGGTGGATTGGTACTTGTGGTTCAGTTTCAACCTGAGTAGTATTTGCTTTTTTTTTTTGGAAGTAATCATATACAGAATGTCCTTTGCGGAATATGATGAGTTGCTCCTCCCAAAATGGCAGCTATAATCTCTGTGCAAGGCATGGGGGCTCTGGCGTATTCTTCTCCATTTTTATGTGTTCTTTTCACTTTGAAATTGAAACAAACTTTTTGTGGGCAGATTTTGGTAGACTTGGACCATATCCTTTCCTTCAGTGAAGGTCTGGGGCTTGAAATGCTTAGCTCTTATTAGGGCCTAAGCAAAAGCGGGATTTGGTGTGTTGGGACTCCATATTGATATCGACTTGTAAAAAACAGACTTGGATTGCAATTAGATGCTCGCCCTGATTCAAAACTTAGAAGTGAAATTAGAGCGGCGAAGGTAGTAGTAGTTTCCATATTTATGCAATCCTATAAGATAGTTGGTGCTTTGTTTGTAAAATAGCAAATTGTGTTGTACACCAGGCCCACGTGACAGCATGTGAAGGGGAGATGAGAATGTTGGAGACTGTAATTAGTATGGTGAAAGTGCAAAGTACTTAGCTCTCCAAGCATTAATGTATTTCACTTTCAGTCATCTTCGTTCCTAAACACGTCCTTTCCCAACACTATTTAATGCGTTAAGGAGGACTGCTTCCATGTGAAAACTTTGATATCCCCACATAATTGTTGTCATGTTTCCTTGGCCAGCGTCGTCGCTGCTAATTCCATTGGACTAAATGGGGAGCCATACCGGCGGTCACAATTAGGGATGGAAGCTGTTACATCATATGTAAAAGGGACACTTTTGTAATTATTTAACCAACTCGCCGATCATGTGTTGTCATCACTTGCTTCATCTATTTAGCTTAAGGTTTTGTTTTCCATTTTTATCAAAGAAAATCTTCTGGTGAAAGGGTTTTACAAAGTGAGTTTCATTTTAGTGTTATTAGTTGCAAATCAGAAAATCAGTACATAGTATATTAGATAATGAAACTAATTAAAAATGTTATAAAATTATAAAATTTAATCCGATACATTTAATATATGTGTTAGCTGTATAAAATGTACATAGTACATTGAGTAAATTATTATCTAAGTCAAATTTCATGCTATTTTTTTTAAGAATATGAATTAAAAAAATTGATAGTTGATTTAAATTTAATTATTTTGCAAATTGGGATGCAAACATTATATAGAAAACAAAAATCATCATATAAAACAACGTTATTATAAAATTCATTATTGATTAAAAATTTAACAAATCCATGAATTTGAGTATAATAACAGAATTCATGTTGCTAAAGTTTAAATTTAAATCTTCCAAAAAAAAAATGGTTTAACTTTAAATCACTTTAAAAAACAATCCTTTCCCGCTAAATTGTTCAGCAAGCAAAAGTAACTGGCTATAGCCTTCCTCTCGGACCGATCACCAATGGATGAACAATTGCTCAAGAACACGCATGTAAAGCTCCTAGGTTTCCACCTCCTTTCTTTAACTCCTTCCTCCACCTTCTACAGTCACGGCAACCGCATCCCCATCTGGAGCTCCTTACTTCCTGCAAAAGCCAACAGGCAACATTTCGGCTGATCATTTCCCACGTGGTCAAACGTTTCGCCTCCCATGTCCATATTGGGAAAGTCGGCGTAGTGCACGGCAGGGTCACCGGCTACAGAGGGGAGTTGCAGATATCCGTTTCTGATGTTGTGATTGAAAGAGACCCCAATGCTGAGATCTTGCATTGGTTAGAATGCCTCAGCTTGGTTCGTCGCTGCTATGGTAATTCAAATAATCACGGTAAGTTGGGGCAAAATAAAAATGAAAATTAATAGCAGTTCAATTGAGATTAAGGTTGTTTTCGATTTTACTTACGTTGCTCGTGAATATAATTGTAGTAAACGAGAATGCTTAAGTTGTCCTGAATTGAGTTGTGATGGTCTGACGATTTTGTACTTTTTGTATGTTTATACCTAACTCACAGATAATTGATTTATAAATATAAATTTTCATAAATAAATATTTTTTTTTTTTAAAAAAAAGGTTGACAAGGTAACATGGTGTGATTCATTGATAGCATACGAAATGCATACCTCATATACGGATCACGGACAATGCCTCCAATCTAAATTTAAGTATACATAATTATAAAAATTGGGTTTAATGTGCTTTAAATTAAGTTTTTGGAGAGTTTTTAGAAGATGTGAAATCTTTTACGGAGAAGCCTATTTTGAATCTCTAATGAAACTATTTTAGATATTTTTGGGTATGAACATGCTTGGTTTTCCTTCCTTTGTTGGGCGGTATAGTTTCTTCGTGTTAGAAGCCATTTACTGATTGAACTACCTCAGTTGGTTTCGATCTCATGGAATGATACATCACTGTCCGCTTCATACTTTTCTTTGCTTTTCTTTTGTAGGGTCATATTGATTTCCATAATTAGGATGTTAACATTTCTGTAATCTTAGGTGATGCTGCTTTAATTGGTGTTGTGGGATATTATGATCACAAGCTTTGATCGCTCCTTTGGTGAAACCTGCCGAAAGCAACACCCTAACATCCATTCTGCAGCGTTTTGCCCTGTAATTAGTGCAGAGATAAAAGGTAAAGGATTCAATCCCTCTTTAACCAACCATTTGTTAGTGCCTTTTGAGAACAACTTGAAAATCCTTACACAAAAATGGATTGATTTCTTGGGTAGTTAGTTGTTAGTTATTGCAGAAGCATAAAAATAATAACATGTTACTGCATGTTAGTTAATGATTTTGACAGCAAAAAACGAATTGTTGTGTGGGGAAGCCACGACAAATTAAGGTACAAGGAAATCTTCAATTGCTAGTCCAAAGTTTTTAACATTTATAGGCGAGCACTGGTTTCCTTTGCTGAATACTTATTAGTGGCATCCATTTGGTTAAAGTTGAAATAAGACTTTGCAGTTGAAAATCGCAAGTCACTTCGAGTTATATGTGGTTATTGGCTGGTAGAATGATGTTTCACTTAGTTGCTGCTCAGTAATAATGGAGTTACGAGGGCAACTAAGCGTGACTATTTTAGAGCAGAACTTCTATCTTGAACAAGTGAGGATCAGTTAGCCATGAAAGCTATGTGATACCAGTAGTCATTAATTTTATGTTATTTCTTTTCAGTGCCATTGATCTTTAATTCTTGATAAGGGGTTGCTTACGGAGTAGTGCTACTTTGAGTTTTTACTGCCATATCCACCTCAGGTTTCAGTCAGGCGTCTATATTGATGAGCTTTTTGCTAGAACTTATTTCATCAGTGCTGAGCAGGGTTTTCTCTTTCTTCAACATCCTTTTCTTCTTAACTTGATTTACAAACTTTGTTTAAAAGGTTAAACACCAGTCTTTCTAATAGTACTCGACGCACCAATAGTCAAAGAGGTTGCCAGATGGCCAAATTTAGCAATTTAATATATATTGCCAGCACCAAGTTTGAAGTGACACCTGTATGCAAGAATCCCATTAAATAGGGAAAAAGGCATCCATCCATCCAGCTGGGTGTATTTTCTAGATTTCATTTGTTTTTGTGGAGTTAAGGTCCATTAAAACTTTTGATTATTTTAAGAAGCATTTTGATTCTTTAGCAGGTCATGCAATGAAATCTTGATTTCTTGATAACGATGTTGGAGACAGAAGTTCAACAGGAATGAACTCAGGCCGCACCGATCTCACCCTAATTCTCTCATCACATCACACTTTAGGCTTGAAGATGTGGCAGATATGTCGGCACTGCACACTCTAATTACCGCTTAGGAGGAAGAGGGGGAAACGAAAAAAGGGCAGATAAAGTAAGAGTAGATAGTCAAGAATATCGCCCATATTCAATATGGCAAGGTAGGTGAAACCCCTCCTGCAAGATAGCGACCCGTTGGAAATTTATTTAAGCTGAAGACCCTTTCAGGAGCCCATCCTCATGAACCCTTCCTCCACTTTTAAATTGTTCATTTTTAATTGGAAAAAGGGACAAAACGCAGAGAAGACAGGCATGTGAAAATAACGTGGAGAAATGTATGATTTAAAAACTTGGAATAAGCTTACAGGAAGGCCAGATAGAGGGAGTATGGCTCACAATTGATGAAACTGGAGGTAGGCCCTCGTGATTTGATGGGCAACATCAAATTCAGGGTTGGGGAAGGCTAGAGAAATGGAAAAGGAGGGCAACAAAGACAGTGACAAGGTCCCCTTGCCTATAAGGTCAATGAATGTAGATGAGGCCCAAAGAATCAGGTGAAACCACTCTTCCTTGTTTTTTAACCTTGGAGTGAAAAGCTTCACATCAAATCTGAAACAGGCCAATTTTTTGCCTTTTCCTTCGAGGGTATCATACTTGTGCAAAAAACCTTTGTATTATTTTCATAACTTCGACTGAAAACGTCTCCATTTTTCTTTTTCTTTTTTTGCCTCTTCTTTGCTTGCTTGTTCTGGCACACTGGACATCTGAACCTTGTATTCTTAATGTGGATGCATCTGAAATTGAAGTACTATTATTTAATTTAAATGTTATTCAAGAGGAAATGGCATTAATATTATTGGATGGTTCACTTCCCTTAGCTTATTTTAATGTTTCTACTTTCTGAGAAGGGGGACCTTCCATAAGTCACATGGACTGGGCTCCCATGCCAATTCTCTTGTGCAGTTTGATGACTACATTTTTCTCATTCATGGATGATGCTATGATATCGAAATTAAGCAAGTAAATTGAATAATAAAACTAAAATGATCTATATATTTAATTATAGTACTATTTCTATTTAGGTTTGTAACAATCAAAACTGCTGGTATTATTAACTCTAGGTATCAATACGTATGAAATGGTTGGAGGAGAAATCAAAGACAGTGAGTCTACATCAGAAGCTAACATCATCACCCAGCATTCAAGTACATGGAAAATAAAAAGAAAGGATGGATGCTTTGGAGATACGATTTCTTTCAGCAGATAGTAAATGAAAATGACAAGAAGAAAAGCTCAAGCCTTTAAAGATGTAAAAGGTCGTGCAAATTGGCCATCGTAATAAAAACGGTTGGTTACGAAAACCGTGTGGTATAAAAGAGAGGTGGTCTAAGAGACTTTGGCCATTCCTTAAAAGCTGAAAAAGGCTAAAGAAACGGAAAAGAAGAAGATGAAGAAGAAGATGATGATGATGAAAAGATCCAAGCCTCTCTACAAGAGAGGATACTTTGCGCAAAGTACAAAATTAAAGATCATCCCTTTGACTGCCTCGTTACTATTTAATTTGAACAATGGCCATTTTCTTTTCCTTTTTGGGAACGATTGCTTTCGATAATAAACAGGGTTAAGATCAAAAGGGTTTCCATTTGCAGGACAATCGTGTCTAATGAAGTGGTAAAACAAATGTTTTCATATTGGTTTAATGATTGTGATTGCAGCTTCATGTGACTGGTCGGTTTGAAAATTTATGGTTGAATGGGCTGCACCAAGTTACTAGCCTTTTGTCAGGTTAAAAAAGAAACGTTTTCTTCATTAAAGTATTGATGAGATTTTGGCTTGTTTTGCCACAATATAAATCCAATTAATTAAATCATTAGTTTGTAACAAATGCTGGACCTTTAAAATCCAAAAATTTTTCCAATAATCCGACAGAAACAGAAACCAAATTCCACTTGGCAACCCTGGTAAGGGATGAGGTGGAAAGGGATGCAAGAAAGATATGGGGGAACCATAAATCCCAACGTATATGTCATTATGTCATTGTTAAATCCAGATACATGGAGTCCCAGTAGACCTCATTCTCGTACAATGGGTGCCTCTCACTTGGGTAAAGAAAAACAAAACGTGAAAAATCTTAAAATTTGCAGGAGATTCCTTCTCTTACCCTTTAGAATTTTAGATGAGCAAGCATTTACGAATAGGGCCCATTGCTCTTTAATTTTGGATACACCTCTTTCCCTGTAACATCAACTGTACTATTGTGGGGATATATGCCATGGAGAGCTTGCACAGTTGCACCTGTCACATTTATGATTTTAAGTTTCTACAGTTGCTGGGAGTGTCTAACTCAGTTTTGCTCTTTGTAGACACTTTAACCAACTATAACCCAAATATTGTCCTTTCACTGTTTCCTTCTTAATTTATTAACCCTTTAATATTTAGGTATTCGTATATCATAGTACACACCATGTAACTACAATTTGATTTACAGTTTAAAAAAGAAAAAAAAAACCCAAATTTAGGCATTGTTTGTAACTATCTATTGATTGAAAATTTATAATACTATTTCCTCTTTTTTTTTTTTATGTTTTATCAGGGTACACTGGTATGTAGGCCTCTAGGCTTTTCTATTCAAAGTTGACAAAGGAACCTTACTGGACCGGCCAGTGTCCAGAACCTCCAATGGCTTTCATTAAGCTATTTTTATGTCTGCTTTGAACATTATTGTTTCCAAAGCTTGGTGGTTATTAGTTTTTGACGGTCTTCAAAAGGACAAATCTGCACGAATGGATGATAGTCGCTGCTTTGGTTAGATGGCAATCATGAATAAAATGAAAAGCTGATTACACTATCTGTCTCTTATCCAGCAATGCTAATTGCGTGCCACGTCGAGAGAGCCATGACTTGGACAAATTTTCGACAACTTGTAATTGGGACCAAATGGCTACAACAATGCGCTGGTGGAAGCTTCACTATGTAGTTTAGATAAGTGGATTTGAATGGTGTTTGTTAGGGATTCCCCATTTGGGAAGAAGCAAGGGGGTAGGGTTCCTTTGGAGTGTTTTACCGTCAACATCATTGCTTTAATATATACTGCCTCAGTAGTTTAACGCATAAAGTTAACACACCCAGTGATTGTTAAGAGCCCTTGAAAAATGGAAAATTGAGGCTTTGCTTAAGGAACCAGACACAGTCTCCCCCATGTAGCATGTGTTTTAAGATTAGTCAATTAAAGAAATCATGCTCGCCGAAGCTTAAACCAAGAAGTTTTACTTTGTTTAATCCTTGGCATTCTAAACTAGTACTAGTACAACAGTGTTAATAAATAGATGCACAGGACCCTAGAAGATCGCGTGTCATCGGGCAAGTTGAATTAGGTTTTAGGGACCCTTTAATGGCCTAACAAGATCCTACTCTCAATTAAACAAAAAAGTTTATAGGGAGCTCTCTCCAAGCACCCTAAATTCCCTTTAATCTATGCTAGAAACAGGAGTTTATATTTTAATGGCGCATGAAAATTACCAAGTAGCTAAAAAATTCTCACCGAACTGCTTTGTTTCTCATGGACACAAGTCTAGATTGAGTCAAAAGAGCCCCCAGATTGGATAGCAGGCTTAACCCATTGACTACTAAAAAGCAACAACGATGAAGGTTTTGAGGACGTTCAATGCTTCTAAAGTTATAAACACCCCAACATTTTGCACACATTGGAGATGCAGCCTTCCTTGGCACAAAAATTCCCTCTATCAAAACCCCTATACTATACTATACTATACACCTATGAGGGGTAGATATATAGATGTCTGAAAGCCCAAAAACCCACGCTTCAGCAACAGTCTTGACTCTCACAAAAGCCTCCCTCTTTCAACTTCCCATATGCTCCATATTTCCCAAGTATAACTAATAACTCAAATTTGACTTAATGTGGAGTAATACATTGGTCAAATTAGTATACTCGGATTAAGTGTTGAAATAAAAATTGGATTTTAAGACATTGTAAACAAACTTATATAGTATTTTTCTGGTATCTTCTTTAACAAACAGATTATTCAAATAGGAGAAGTCAGGGAAGCAGAGTCTCCGTGCTTAGATAATGCACTTTCTTATCTTTTTATTGCTTCTTTAACCTCTTTTTTTGCCCTCAGGGGAGACCAAATGGAGGACTGGTTAAAGCTTTTGGGAGATTAGATTAAGCTTAAGCATAACTTTGCTGACCGTGGGCGGGGACAGACAGTTTACATGGAAAGAGAGAAAGAGAGAGAAAACATATAGTACTAACCACAAATCGTTAAAATGAATTGATAAAAATAAAAATTAAGCGACTCGGCAAGGGTTGGCTGTGGGTGGGTGGATGACACCTTCATTGCTCATTTGCCCTTAACCTTTGTTTTGGTTCTTGGGTAGGCCTTGGATTTTGGGGTAAAAAAGGCTCCATCAAATAGAAGAGAGAGTGGGGGGGTGTGGAGAAGAGAGGAACCCATGCTCTCTTGCACTTTATTCTCTTCAAATTCGATACTTTGCCCCTGTACCCTGAACGAGGTTTTTGTTTCAATAGAGAGCCAACTCAAAGCAAAAAAAAAAAAAAAAACCTCTCTTTCTCTTTCTTTCTAACTCTCTTTTATGTGTCCTACATTGTCTTGTTCTAACCTCAGAATCTCTTAGTCTTACTTCCACGCTTCAGTTGTTGTCTCTCTCTGTTCGTTTCCGTTTCAATTCTCCTTTAGTTTTTCTTTTCTGTTTCTGTTCTTTTCCTCTTCCTTTCTTTTGCCTCTGTTTCTCTCCTAGACTTCCAGCAGGAAAGAGTTATAAGTGAAAGACCAAATAAGAAAACAAAATGCCCAACTGGGTATTTTTGGTTTTCACCTTGTTAAAAATAAAATAGTAATGCAGATTAAAAACTGGAACTTCCTTTGTTCCCTCACCTATTCTCTCTTCATTGCCTGAGGGAACAGAGGACTACCCTTCTCTTCCGCCTCTGCTATCAGCTATCATTCAAAATTACCCCACTTTTCTCCCATTATTTTCAGCACAGAACTCGAACTTTCTCTCCCTGAAAAGCCGTGTTTTCAAGATTGTTTTTTGTATTTTTCTATTTGGCTTTATTCACATTTTATCAAAGGCAAAAACATCTGAGGATATCAAGTGATAGTTGAGCCAAAAGAAGCAACTTCTCAAAATCATAATTATCGCTTTCAAATCTGGATAGGCTATATGAAAACTGTGAAACAATGAGAGATGGGAACTCCAAGAAGAGCAAGGTTATTTCTGAGACAAGCCAGAAAAGCTCATTTGATTCTTGTGTCATTCTATGCAAAATATGAAATTGCTGATTATGTTAATTGTATTTCCCCGATGAAGGTTTCATGGCCGAAGACGTTGGTCAAGAAGTGGTTCAATATCAAGAGCAAAGCTGAGGACTTTCATGCTGATGATGTTGATTATCAAGGTGATTTGATTGGTTTTTAAATCATTTAATTATGTTTTCTTGCATGAATTTTGTTCTTGGATTTGGACTCTTTAACCTTTTTATACCAAGAACAACGAAAGTATTTTTTTTTTTTGAAAGTGAAAACTGTCTTGATTTTAGATTCTTCTGGACCCTGGACACTTGCATTATTCTACTTCTATGTTTTGACTCCTTGTTTTATACAAAAATGTGTTTTGGTTTTTAATTTTTGTGAGGAGTTTGATACTTGCCATTTGCAGCTCAAGATCTGGTCTTTGTTTTCTTCCTCTTTCTGAAATCCATATTGTTTGTTTTTTATGGTGTTTGGATATGTGAAATTGATGCACTGCTGATAGAGAGGAGAGAGAGCATCAGCTTTAACAACTTTATGGTTTTTCTTTTTCAGGTGTTGATGAAGATTGGAGCCACAACTTCTCAGAGAGGGAGGCATGCACTATCAAGAAAAGTAAAACAGGTTCGGAATCAGACACCACCATAGTGATTGCCTTGGACCACATCTGTCTCTTATCTCACCTCTCCAGAATTTTAATTAAACCAATATTAAAATTTTAATATTGCCTCAATCCGTTCCATTTTCTTCTCCACAAACTTCTAACTTGTTAATTGGATGCTAGAGAGATTGAGCAAGAGGTATTCTGATCGAGTTCGACGAAGCAAGATTGATCTTGATGGTTCGCAAGTTACAGATGTGCATAATTATAGGTATGTGTTGCATTCTTAATTGCTTTCTGGTTGTGAATAGGATTTGGTTTTCAGTGCGCTTTTTGTTTCCATATGGGCGCAGGATTTTTGTGGCTACTTGGAATGTGGCCGGAAAATCTCCTCCTAGTTATTTGAATCTTGAAGATTGGCTTCATACTTCTCCTCCAGCTGACATTTATGTACTCGGGTATGCCAAACTAATCCAGATTTCTTCTACATCTGGAATTTTTTAAGCAAATAAATTTTATGATATTGACAGAAGCTTCTTCGATCCCTTTGGCATTTTAGGTTTCAAGAAATTGTTCCTTTAAATGCTGGTAATGTTTTGGGCACTGAAGACAATGGACCGGCCAGGAAATGGCTAGCTCTCATTAGAAAGACTTTGAATAGTCTTCCTGGCACCAGTGGTGGTTGCCACACACCTTCACCAATCCCTGATCCGCTTGTAGAACTGGATGCAGACTTTGAAGGATCAACAAGGCAGAAAGCTTCATCATTCTTTCACCGCCGATCATTTCAATCCTTGAGTCGGAGCATGAGAATGGATAATGACATGGTAATGCCACAACCCCGGCTTGATCGCCGCTTCAGTGTCTGTGATCGTGTTATCTTTGGGCATAGACCAAGTGATTATGACCCTAATTTCCGATGGGGTTCCTCTGATGAAGACAATGGACCGGGGGATTCACCAGGTAACACTCAGTATTTGCAATATTCTCCAATGTCCTATGGTGGATCTTTTACCGTGGAGGAAAGCAATAGACAGATGGGGCATTCAAGGTACTGTTTGGTTGCCAGCAAGCAAATGGTTGGGATATTTCTAACAGTATGGGTGAAGAGTGATCTTAGAGATGATGTTCGCAACATGAAAGTATCTTGTGTTGGCAGAGGATTGATGGGTTATCTTGGAAACAAGGTACATTTTTGCTTATGAAACTCTCTCTGATTTGTGAGTTGAACTAGCAGTAAGGTGGCATACTCATTTCTTGGGTTTTCCAGGGTTCCATATCAATTAGCATGTCTTTGCATCAAACAAGCTTTTGCTTCGTCTGTAGTCATTTAACCTCTGGGCAAAAGGAGGGTGATGAGCTGCGAAGAAACTCTGATGTTATGGAGATCCTCAGAAAGACAAGGTTTCCCAGGGTTCATGGTATGGGAGATGAGAATTCTCCCCAAATGATTCTAGAGCATGAGTAAGCAGTCATATGTCAAAATTTGACCCCATTAATGCTTGTCAGATTAAGATACCACATTAATTTCCCAGAAATTCCTGCCTTGTTAGAATTTTAGTCTTAGCCTTTGGCATAAAATTCTAAGTTTTGAATATCTTGGCACAGTCGTATTATTTGGCTTGGGGATTTGAATTATCGGATTGCTCTGTCATATCGTTCTGCAAAGGCTCTGGTTGAGATGCGCAATTGGAAGGCACTTTTAGAGAATGACCAGGCATGTTCTTATCCTTTCTTAATTGATTCTATATCTTTATTCTGATGTTCTTTTTTCAAGAAGCTCTGTGCTTCTCTTAATTCCTGTGAGAACTGCTCAATCTGAAAGATTGATGGCTTCCAGCTTCGGATAGAGCAGAGGCGAGGCCGTGTTTTTGAGGGATGGAGTGAAGGAAAAATTTATTTCCCTCCTACATACAAGTATTCGAATAATTCAGACAGATATGCTGGGGAGGACAGGCACCCAAAGGAGAAGCGAAGAACTCCTGCATGGTAATCTCCCTATTTACCTAGTATTTTTTTTTTCAAGTAATTGGAGAAATTAGAATTATGGAATTTATGTCTATGAGAAGAAACTGTCACATGATTTTGCTTTTATTAAGAGCTATTGATCTGATAATACAAGCAAGTAAGCAAGCTGATGTTGGTGAAGGTGTGATCGTATATTATGGTATGGAAGAGGCCTCCATCAGTTATCTTATGTTCGCGGGGAGTCAAAGTTCTCAGATCATAGGCCTGTTTATAGTATATTTGCAGCAGAGGTTGAGTCCATTAACCGTGGTCGAATCAGGAAAAGCATGAGTTGTTCCAGCGCCAGGATTGAGGTTGAAGAGCTGTTGCCACACTCACACGGATACACTGAACTCAGTTTCTTTTAAGAGAATCTGTGAACAATTCATATTTTGTGCTACACTTGAGGAAATTGAAACAGGATTAAGTGCACGGATGTATAAGGTAATTTGTCTATACAAGGGAATTAAACGTTATATCCTTATGCTGTTGCTAATTTATTCCTGCTAACCTTACAATTAAAGCTAGTTCCCTTGGCTTGTTAACAGGATGTCTTATACATAGAAGGTTTCATGAAGAAAGTGCAATTTCCTCAGGAATTCCAACCCTGCTTTTTCTCCACAATCTGTCAGGTAATTTTACTCATTTCATGTGTGCCCAAAATGGAAATAAAGACAAAAGTAAACTCGGTCCTAATTTGTCTTGTTAGTAGGAAGAACAGTAGGAGTATATGTATTATTAATGTCATGATGTAGACTTCTTTGGTGGATTTTTTTGTAATGCACCTATAGCTTTCAAGTGTTCTTCCTACTATGTATTGATATCTCGACCTTTTTTGCTTAGAAAAAGGGTTTTCTAGTCAAGTCTTACTCTCCTGTAGAGAATGGAAGGTGTACTTGGAATAATTTCTGAAAGTGTTGCTGTAAATCATGTCTTCTTTCCCTGTTAAAGTATTTTTTTAACTTGAGAAAATCTCTTGCTTGTTCTTATTCTTATCTATTGATTGGTCCCCATTATACAGATGGGCACTGCCCCATGGAAACCACATCGTGGAGGCAATAAAGACATTCTGTTGCCTGCAGTCCAAAAGAAAGGTTGGTCCTTCACTTTCTTCCTTTTGATAGTTTGGCTGTAATTTCCTATCCTAAATTCATTTATCTAATTCTCTACATGACTTTTCCCCGTTGCACCAGGTACAAATTGTATATTGTCAACAATTCCTAACCCTACAAGTTTGCAGCATACTATTGCCTCAACCCAAATTCCTAACTGCCGTATTGAAAAATCCAGCTTCAACAAGGCATCCATGATCTTAGCAATTATTTATAGGACTAGTTGATAGTTTATTCATGTCCGAATTCTACAACATTTTTTAGAAATTTACAGGACAATAATGGATTGCTTCACCATATCATATTTGGTAAAAGCTCTCTCCACATTAGATTTGTTGCCTCAGTCAGAATCCCTTTTGTAAATTAGGGCAGGAAGATTATTTGTTGTTCTTTTCTCTTCTATTTTTTTTTTTTGAAAGAAAAAACCAAGGAGAGAGAGAATGGAATCAGCTGTCATTTCCTTTTGTACTAGTCTTGGAAGATAAAAGCCTGGAGATGTGATGGATACTCATTACTAGTGGATAAAAGAGAAGAAGTTCTGATTTATGTGAACCTTTCTTTTTCTGTTGCTGCTAATCATTTTACTGATAAAGAGGAACTGCCTACCATTGTTGATTATCTCTACCGTTGTTTTATTTACTTCTCTGAAAGCAAAAGAAAAGGCAAGAAAGTACTGACTACGGAGGACGGGTTAAGTGTTTTAATGAATTAATTTATTCTAATTCTTGAGAGCATGCCTTTTCCAAAAGGCAATCATCTAGTGATATCTGTTTGGAAGACATTGAATCCCAAAAAAGCCTGAAACCTACTTCATTCAAGAAAATTACAAAAAAAGAAAAGAGAGCAGTTTATGCATTTTACTTTTTTAAGCTATGTCGTATTTATGTTTTCCTTTCCTGTTAGTGATGGTTGCACCTCTGTAATATGTCCAACTCTCGTCCCTCCTACTACCACTCTCAAGTCATAACTGGTTAAAGATTCTATCTCATCAACTGAATTCGATTAAGTAATCACATTTTGCATTTTCTTTTCCTTACTGAAAATAGTTTACATGAACGAAGAGGAGAGGTAATGCATAGAACATTCTTTTCCCTAAAAAGAAGCAAGATTCATCATCAAGAGCTGCATTTTGTACTTTAGTAAAAATTTTAGTATTACTGTTGCAGTTTCTAGCGTGCCCATAGAAATTCGATTTGACTACTCTTATTTCTTTTCATCGTCCTCAAATTTTCTGCGGCCAAATTCGGCTGCATTGTTGTTTGTGTATAAATAAATAAACACAACGAATCGCACTGTAAAATTTTGCCATTGATGGCAGAGTATGGGATACCCTTAAGACTGCGGGACTGCAACATATCAACAGCATATGTTACATCAAAAGGTTAGAAAACGGAGAGGAATTTTTAACTAAAGCCAGTTAAAAACTGCTAAAACAAAAAGACAAAAAAAAAAAAAAAGACGAACTGAAAACAACGCTCTCGCAAGGCAACGGCTTTTGTCCGGAAGTTATGTCACTCTCTCACTGGTTTTGTGAGCCCACAATGCCCTATTTGTTCCGGTTTCTCGTAACCGCAATTAGTGCGCGTGGCTTCCACTCTAGAATCTGGCTTTGATCGTGTTGCAGAGGCGTTAAAAAAAGGAGCGTGAGGAAATACGGGAGAGTTCTGCTTTCTGTACGGACAGAAAACAGTAAAAGCGTTGTTTGTTGATTTCATTTCATGGGATGGGACCAATTAAAGTCGATTATAAATGAGAAAAACGCTTTACCCCTTACCCAACAAAGTTTTGCCACGTGCTGTCTTTATGAAGAGTTTCTCTCCAATGTGTCCCATTTATGTATAAATGCAAATCAAAACCATTGGCACAACCTTACCAATTCAGAAAGAGAGAAAGAAATTACGAAATAGGTGACTCCCAATGTGCATGTAAGTGAGGCATGCTTCAAGCACTTTTTATTAAATGAAAACTAAATAGATAATTTGTTGTGATAATGTAAGGATTTTCATCATTGCTCAACATTTTATGTAGGGGTGTCATAAGATAGGAGTACTTTTTTTTTTAAAGTATTATAACTCAAACTCGATTATTTGATAAGGTATTCAAATATTATAAATACTTGATTAAATTGTAAAATTGTTATCTATATCTAAATCTGATAAATATCCGTATCGATTAAATATTCAATTAAAATAAATTTAAAATTAAAATTTATGTATATTATTAATAAAAATTAAATAAATTAATTACACTTAGTTTATAAAAAATTAAACTTTAAAATCGTATTCCTAACAATTAATGAAGTTTAGTAGGTGTTACACTAATTATAAGAAATTAACAAACAAAAATTAATATATATAATTAAAATTTAATATTTAAAATCATTATTTATAATTGGATTGATATACTGGGTAGTTTAAGACTGCTATCTGAACTTTATTTAAATTTATAATAAATAATAATTTTACTATTCGAATCTTATCTAAACTCGATTATAAAGTATTTTAATCTTTAATTTTCATAAGGTTTCAAATATGAGTATCATCCTTTGCTAGTCATTGATTGTGATATTCCACTTGAGTGCTGTCCACGTTGTGTAAGGTTAGCTCACGAAAGCGGTATAAATAGCATCAATCACAAGGAAATAATGTGGATGGCACGATATTGGCGAGATTCGGTAAGCGAAGCAATGGCTTAAGAAAGTGCATGCAACTATAGCTGCAACGCCATTCAACTTGATTGGACTCGTCGCCACTCTTAAAAGTTGTTCAAAACCTTGCAAGGTCAGAAATCAGCTGGCCTTCAGCGGGTTTGCAGTAAAGATAATAATAAATAAAAAGATTGATGGCCAATGCCTGATGGCCTTAAATATGCATGCCAGGCCGATTAAGAAACAGGAATACCCTAAACGAAGACTTGTCTCCATAAATAATTTACAGGCTTGATGAGGAGGACCCATTTTGGATTGGGTGTAGAAGAAAAAGATTGAGGGGGCCCTAGCTTTGAGTTAGAAAAAATTGAGGAAAAAGCTTTCTCTTGTCCAGAATCTTAGGATTTAGATTTTCATACCAGGACTGTGATCTTTTATATATATATATATATACTAGATTAGTAGTACCATTGGGTTGCTTTCAAACAGGGAATTCCAGCTTGCACTTGGGTGATATATATATATATATATAAAGGTACAAGTGTTGAATCATATGAAATCGACAACATTTAGGTGTCCTCACTGCCAAACTGTAATTCAAACACTCCTCAATTGGAAATTTTTGAAAAGGAAAAAAAACCACAAGAAATCTGATTTGGATGCACAAATCTCTAGGAATAGGGGGTTAAAGGGTTTTGTTGTGTGAGTGCAGGCACAAGCAATGCAATGGTGGGGGCTTCTTTTCTCTGTGATTAAATGACTAAGATTTAAAACGACAGATATTTAGACATTTACAGGTTGGAAGAGAATCCATAAAGCCTTTAGTCCAGACAGACATGACATTTGGCAAGCATGCGACCCCGGAATTCTCCCAGGCCCTGCTTAACCGTCCTTTTTCTTATTTTAGTATGGTCTGTTCCTTAATTTCCAGCAAAAAAAAATGTGTCACTATTAGTTTTTGTTTTGATTTGAATGACTTATTACTATGAATTAGTCTGTATATATTTCCTGTCATTTTTTGTTAATTATTTTCAACGGGAGAAGTTTCCTCTTTGGTACTCGCTATCACCGACCAGACTTGACTACTTTGCTCCCCTCTATTTTGTTCCAAGGAACATGGTTCTTCTGAGTACAAAGCTCAGAAAATAGTGCAAGGAAAGGATAAATAATGGTATATGCCACAAATGGAAATAATCTTTTTAATTCCATGTCAAACCTGAAATTTGTTTTCATTCCACCCGGATTTTATGATCAGGAATTCATGATTACTTGATATTCTATTTCTACCCTGATGGGGTTTAACAAGTTTTGTGGGTCTTAATTAGCCGTATAATGACAATGAAATTCATTTGATTTCCACATTTTCAAGGAATTAAGTTAATTTCAATGCTCTGTTATTACCTTTTGATTATATTATTGATTACGGTTTTTGCTTATGTTTGGATGCGAATATTTAACTCTTTTATAGCCTAACCAATTAATGATTTTTTTAGATCTGAAATCGCGTTTCGTGCAAGCTGGTTCCATCTGTTTCATATGAGGAAACATTGAACCATTTATATATTGTGTTACATTTAAAATTGGTTGCCGCTAGATTTGATAAGATAAGTTGATGTAAAGTATTGAATAACTACCAACCAGATTTGGTGGAAATTGGCTGCTAGTTTTCTCATAACGAAATGGTTTATATTTTTTTAATTATTTTTGTTGTTGGTGTATTTTTAAAATAAAGAGTTATTTTTTTATATAAAAAATTATTTTAACTGAAAAATTATGTCACATAATGTAACTATTGAATTGTATGTAGTTTTATCATGTAAATAGTTACGTTTTTTTAGTAAAGTAACATTTTGAACAAATACCTCTAAATTTAAAAATTACGAGACAGTTAGAAAAAAAGTACAATTCAAAAATTTAGATATGAAAAGTTATTTTTTCATATTATAATTAAAAAATTATGTTTTATGAAATCAATGGTTATACTTTTATAAGATGATTATTGAAATAATACCTTTTATTCAAAAATTATATCTTTAAATGTGGACAAAAAACTGTCTTCTTGAAAAGAGACATTTGCAAACTTAATATCATTCATTTTAACATATTAAAAACAAATAAGATAAGAGCAAAAAAATTAAAAAGCTATACAAGTGTTATGTTTTGTAAAGAAATATAAACACTTCTCATTATCTATCAAAAGAATCCAAATTTCTTATAATACATTTACTGCAAAAATGAATTTTAAAGTCAAACAACTTTACAAATCTTTGATTGTATTCAGTGATCTACTATCATAAAATGTAAAGATGAAATTAAATGTTGACTTTATTGTATGTTATTCAAATAATTCTTATTTTGCATATCAAATGATAAAGATGAAATAAATATTAAAAATAATGTCTATTGAAAAAGTTTTATTGAAATCAATTTTATCAATTTTTTGAATTCTATGTAAATCCCATGTACACCAACAATTTTGTTTAGACTTCACATCTTGATCAAATTAATAAGTAATCTTCACTTTATAATGTTAGATCAAATTGTGTATTGCTAAAGCTTTAGTCCATCAGATTTTACATAGATCAAGAAATGGCAATTCTGCTTTTTCCTCCCCTTTGGTCCAAAATTAAAGCAGAAACAGTTCATTTAATTAATGAATCTTTAACTTTGGTTAAGGTAGCAGCAAAGAAGGGGACAGAAAATCTTAGTGGGGATGGCGGGGGTATGCATGGCACCTTGGCTTCTGTTTAACGAGGCAAACAACCTGCCTTTAAAGAACATGTATGTGCAGCAATCCAAGACAAGTGTGATGTGAAGAAGCCAAAAAAAAAAAAAAATTTAAAAGAGACCAGAGAAGGGGGGCTCGTCTTCCCAAAATCAACTTAACACCAAACCTATTTGACCATTGTCCATGACCTTCTTTACTCATGGTACCGGTAATACTGCAGAGATTTTACATTGGCGGGTGTTCTTTAGTACATAATTTTCTTTTCTCTTGCCTAAAACAGTGAATATATATATATATATATATAGCAGCTGGCATTGGATATTTTTTCGTTGCTTATTCACTTTTATGTCTTGCGCCCATGGAAATGTCCCGTGAATTGGTGATATGCAGGTTGAAGTTCAGGTAGCCTGTGCGCTCACAAATCACAATCATGGAGAAAGTTTCTAAGTTTGGGAGCATCCCAATCTTGAAAAAATTGATCAATCTTTCTACTTCAAGACCAAACTATGAAATGATATATATGAGACTGTTTGCCTGCTATGTACACCTAACTTATTTGTCTATTCGTTGAGAAAGAAAGATATATCAGTAACTAGTAATAATCCACGCTTTCGTTTGGGTAAGAGCTAACTTATCCGAATCATCCAAGATTTGATTGCTATATTAATGATGAACATGATTGGAGTAAATTCCCACAATGATTTGATTCACCGGAAAGAACATTGATTGGTCTAGAGCCAAAGCTGAACTTGTATATTTCTAATATTATTGCCAGTACATATAACTTTTTCATAAATAAGACCAAACTGATAAATTCAATTGCTTCTCAAGCATAAAGAACAAGCTAGAAGAAAAGGTCAATCAAGGCGAAATGAACACTTTAGTATGATTGTCCAAGGTCCTCCCTATGCCAGAATTGTTTTATCTGAAACAGATATCGTAAGTTAAAGATTCCAAGAATCTATTTCCCCGTACATGTCTGAATGTTGCCTTCTGCCTAGTAGCTATCTACGGCACAGGGCAGTAATTGAAAGTAAGTGCCATGGAGAGCTCTTTCTGTGTCAATATCCTTTTAGCAGCTTGGATATACGAGACTACCCAACGTTTCTTATTTTCCAACATTTGGGTTACTTCCAATAACGCGCTTTCAATGATTGCCTGTTGCAGCGTTGGATTAGGTGGTATCACTGCCCAGTGGTCTGCTAGCTTTCTCATTGTACAGATCAATGGTTTTGGAAAACAAATCTTCTAATCAATTTTTTTGACAAAATAGCAAAAGAACAAACCCAGTTGTTCCAAATTCCCAATGGTTCCTTTTCACTTTACTAAAATATCTGCAATTCTTCAAGCAGCCCTACAAAACACCAAGATTTGGTGCATAAGCACTTAATCATTTTCCTTAATTTATGCTTAAGTGCTTCCCTTTTTCCGATTCATTCACCACTCTGCCTCCCAAAATGAAAACGATGGCTATGTTAAATTAAAAAAAAAAATCTGGACGGTGTAGCCAGCTTGAACATGGCTTGGACACAATTGGGCCACTTGGAAAGAGTTTTTGATGGTTCCTTAAACTTGTATCTTGTCAGCCTAATCGTGCTTCCAGTTAACAGACGAAAACTTTGATTAACATTTAGAAATTAAAAGGATAAAATAATCTAACCCTGTATTTATCTGTTCAGGAGGATTCACATGCAATACTAGACTCAAGCTGCCTGGTTAGGAGACCAACTTCGGCAATTATTCTGCAAAGACAAAGAGCACCATTTGCAGATCATTTTCAGCAAATTCTTTTTAACTTTCATTTGGGTTAGGAGACCCCGCAAAGTATTTTATTTTTATTAATTTATCATTTTTTCCTTCCTCTTTTCATTTTTCTTAAAAAATTTTCTCCTATGTCAGTAACTCATAAGTATTCTTTGTTATGTAAAAATGATAAATTATGCAACACCTTAAGTTTGGCTGGACATGGCCGACAGATGGCACCTCCCAAAGCCTGACAGCTGACACTCTGTGTGGGTACCCAGGTTTCAAACAAGTATTGGTTTTGTGTATTTATACATCTCCAGGGCTCTGACGTCAGTCTTGGAGGGACACAATGCAAATGCAAAGGCAAAAGCACACCTCTGAGTCATCTCGTACCCCTTGCTTACGCATGCTGTTGAGATCTCTGAGGTGGCAGGGTTTTCCCCTGACACGTGATGAACACGTGACGTCATGGTTTGGATACTGAGCCCTACTGAGGGAAGGAGTGGGGAAGAGGGGAATTCTTTTGAGACCGTACGGTTTGGGAATTTACGATATTTGAATGATGCAATTTGAACATTTTTGGCAAGGAAACTAAGAACATGGGCGGATGGTGCATGTGGGCTGTGCATAATAATCATGCTGATGCTGTGCTTGGAAGTCTTGCAGGGCATGTGTGCATGGGAAATTGCCAATTCAGTGAACTGGCTTGCACTATATATATATATATATATATATATATGCAGAAAATGGGCCAAAATGAGTCCAATGGACGTTTCTTAATTTACCTCTTTGCATTTAATCTCTGTGTAGTTCCATGTTATGCTACATGAGCCTATATTGGATTAAGAAATAGGGCCACCATTTCCAAGACACCAACTTTGTTCAATTTTATTGTAAAAAAGTTGCATAATCTATAGGTCACTAGAATCAATGGCAAAAGCTACATTTGAGGATAGAGCACACATAAAGTGATGCAACCTTTATTCACCATTTCGAAAGCAAGTTACCCTTTTAAGATTTAGGGGAGGTGGGAATGTTTTTTTTACGTAAAAAGATTGAAACCAAAATGAACTGCATGGGTGGTTTTCTGAGACCTGACAAACTGCCCCTCACGCTTGAAAACAACACAACACCATGGGACTCAGTCTTTTGTTTGTCCTAGCCTCCTAGGGAGACGCCAATGCACTCACCCCCTCCATCCCCCAATTGCTCCAATCCCTCGTTCGAGAATTTGAAAAACAACAAAAGTAACAAAAAACACACATTAACCTTTTCAGTAATCCTCTTAATCCATACATCATCTGTACCTTACCATGACAAAAGTCTTTAATGTAGCCTGAGTTGCGTGGAGACAAAAGTTTTTGCTCCCTAAGATTACTGAGACAAGTGAAATTCTTGCATGCAGAAAGCAAAAGCTGAAACGCCAAGCCTGTAGCTAATCAGATCCCCTCTCAGAGAAAAAGAACACAGTATCTAGGAAAGATAAAGCATGGTCCTTCAAACTGAATAGAACCGATATGGATGACAATTAAGGACGGTGAAATTAAGGCTTTTACGATGAATAGCGTGCAGTGTACCAAATTAAGCATTGAATAGATTGAGGTGATGTCATATTAATTAAGCAAGATTGTTGCTTGTTAAACAAGGTGTCAGTGATCAGTGACCCAGTAATCAGAAATCAAACAGGACAACGGAGGAAACACACGGCGGTTGGGACTGTGGTTGGTTTTTCCTTTTTTGTAGTCAACAAGGCCAAAAAACGATCTTCTTCGCTCGGAAACTGACTGCAATGTGAGATCATTGTTGGCGTATACCTGGTGTCACGCTCGGTTATATGTATATGGGATGTCCACGTGCAGATCTCTTTCACTCACGTTACACTTCTTTCTGCCAGTAATTTGGCCTCTTTTGTGTATGTTTTTTTGGTTATAGTCAACCCCTCTTTTCCACGATGTCCATAACTCTCAGTTTTAGAAAAATCTAGGAAAAGGGTTTCTTCAGAACACGTCATCAGGCAACCGACGGGGCACCTAGTCTGGGCTAAGGTAATTTCATTGCCTAGCTTGGTGACAGTGAAGTCACAGTCATCTATCGAGTACATATGGAGATAAAAACTAGCAATACGAGGCTTCCTAGTGACTCGATGAATATTTATTTGGGCTTTGGGGTCCATTTTAGACGGTCCTCTGCTTACAATTTACGTCAAACTGAACAAAATATTCTTGGCCCGTTGCCAGTAATATGAGCAAAATGTTTCACCCGAACTGGAGCTCTGAAAGGAGACTTCTATTTTTTGGCCTCGTTTCCATGGCAGGGAGTAGAGTCAAGAATTTATGACTATATCAATACACACTACTTCTTTTATTTATCTGTGACTTTCACGTACATTAAGAATTTTTTTTTGTGTATTTCATATTATGGAGTCAATTTTTTTATAATATTGATATATATGCTTATTATTGTCAACAAATAAAAATTAATTTGAAATATTCAAAAAGTAATAGTATCAATTGGTCAAAAATAAAAAAAGACTTTATTTTGAGACATCTCAAAATGAAAAGATAGACTGAAAAATGAGACAGGAAGGTGTTAGATAGTTTGTTAATCTTAGACTTATTATAAAAAGTTATGACTCAAGAATTATAAATAATTTCTTTATTAAAATATAACTTTTGAAAGGTTATTGGATATAACTATTGAATAATGGTATTATGAAAGGAAATAAAGTCTTTTCATTAAAAGACATATACATTACCTTATTAAATAAACAACGTTCTTACACTACTAATTTCACAATTCTGATAAATGTGTTAAGAACTTTATTGTACCTTAGAGGTTGAAAAAATACCTTAAAGAAAGTGACAATTCATGCCTTTCAAATCATATTCTTCCTTTTTCACATAATATTCTTCTTCTTCTCAAAATTTCTAAAAATCTTAACGTATTTTCTCAAAACTTTTTCGTAATTATTTCATGATGGAGACTTGGTTGGATACAAATGTGAAGGTTCACTTCCAAAATCTGGTAGTGATTAAACACGATAAGTTCAATGGAACGAATTTCACTAAATGGAGGGATAGGATGGTATTCGTATCAGCCACATTGAAAATTTATATGTTCTTAAGATGGATCAACCATCAAATTGAAAAGAAATCAAGTCAATAGAAGCAACATCTTTTGAAAACATCGTTGTAACAACAACTGCTATCACAACCACTATTGACGTTAACATGGAGAAACGAAAACATGATGAGTTTATATGTCGTGGATACATTCTCAAATCTCTCACTGATCAATTGTATGATCTCTCCAAACATAAGACTTCAGCAAAAGAAATCTAGACTACAATTGAGGAAACATACCAAAAGGAGAAAAAAGGTAAGGATAAATTTCTTGTATTAAAATACTTTGAGTTTACCATAATAGATGCCAAACCAATTATGGATCAAGTACATGAGTTATGAATTCTGGCCTTTGAATTAAACAAACTGGAAATCAAAATTCCTAACTCACTTCAAGTGGGAGCAATTCTGTCCAAACTTCCATCTTCTTTAAATTGATATAGGAAGAAAATTTCGCACTTTCCAAAAAGTTTTACTATTGAAGAGTTTTAAACTCATTTGTACTAGAGATGCACTCATTCTTGGGTCAAATATAAATCTCATCAGTGAAAAAGAAAAGGGTTCTATAAAATAAAAAAGAAATAGAGTCCAGAAAATTAGCTTCAAGAAATCCAAGAAATATTAAAGTGATAGAATGTGCTATCATTGTGGGAAGAAAGGACTTTATCAAGGATTGCAGGTTTAGAAATTTTGAAAATCTTGATAACAAGATTGCTGCTTTTGGTTCTAAAAACAAGATAAAGCTTGTTGAACGTGATGCTAAAATGCTTGTTGTGATGGTGATTGAAATGCATATTGAAATAGTTATTAAAGTAAACATGACTGTTGTAACAAACGATTGAAATGCATATTGAAATAGTTATTAAAGTAAACATGACTGTTGTAACAAACCATTCAAAATAGTGGTTAGATTCTGGTACTACTATTCATGTTTGCAATGACAAAAAGTAATTCAAGAGTTGCGAAGAACTTAAGAGACCAGAACAAATTTTAATGGAAAATCATAATCCTGCTAAGGTGCTTGGTAAAGGAACGGTTGAGTTAAAATTTACCTCAAGGAAAAAATTAATTTAATATATTTCATGTTCCTGAAATTAGAAAAAATCTTATATCTGCACATTTATTGTGTAAGAATGGTTTTAAAATTGTGCTAGAATCCGATAAGGTTGTTGTATTAAAAAATGTTGTATTTGTTAGAAAGGGATATTCTTGTGACGGAATGTTCCAACTCAGTATCAATGAAATGAATAATTCTTTTTTCTCATACTGTTGAGCGTTCTTCTGATTAATCGCATTTTAGACTAGGTCATTTGAATTTTCAATCTTTAAAATTTATGTCCAAGCATGTTTATATTTTATGTTAAAAAGATAATTTTAAAAATTGTGAAATTTGTGTTGAGGCAAAAATAACTAAGAAAACTTTTCCAAAAGTTGAAAGAAAATTAGAATTATTAGAATTTGTACATTATGATATTTGTGACTGAATGGTTTAATAATAAAGGGAGGAAAAAGGTACTTTATAATGTTCATTGATGATTATTCTCGTTTCACTTATGTTTGTTTAATGAAAATAAAAGATGAAGTTTGACAAATTCAAAGAATTTAAAACTATTATTGCAAATAAAAAAAATATTTCGAAGTGATGGAAGAAGAGAATATTTTTCAAACTTGTTTTCTCTATTTTGTAAAGAGAATGGAATAATTCATTGAAGAATAGCTCCTTATGCACCCTAACATAATGGATTAGTCAAAAGAAAAAATAGAACGTTAATAGATATGATAAATAGTATGTTGTTAAATGCAAAGACTTTTTTTAATCTTTAGGAAAAAGCACTTTTGACAGCATGTCATATAAGTAATAGAGTTCCTTTAAAGAAATTATTTATGACATCATATGAATTATGGAATAATGGTAGAAAATCAAATTTGAATTATTGTAAAGTGTTGGGGTGTATAACTTATTATAAAGTCACGGATCCTTATAAGACAAAATTAGGACCTAGAGTTATCAAAAGTATTTTTGTTCATTATACACAAAATTCAAAAGCATATAGATTACTTGATTTAAATTCTAATATTACAGTTGAATCTATACATATTGATTTCTTTGAAAATAAATTTGTTTATAATTCTTTTAATTTTGAAAAAGAAAAAAAAATTGAATTGGCTCCAATAATTGGTGAAAAAAAGAAAAGAAATTAATGAATCAATTGAGCCAAGGAGTCAAAGATTGAGAAAAGAAAAATATTTAGATTCTGATTATGTTTCTCCAAATTTAAATTGTTTTTTTACATAAAGGAGATAGAACTAATATACTAAATAAAACACCAATTTTATTAAGTATAGATGAAGACTCCAAAGCTTTTAATGAAGCAATGTCTTCAAGAGATGTAGCATCTTGGAAAGAAGTTGTAAATGATGAAATGGACTCAATAATGTCTAATAACGCATAAGTCTTAGTTGATTTGTCTTCAGGTTCTAAATTAATTAGATGTAAATCAGTGTTTAGAAGAAAATATAATATTAACGGTTTTATACAAACCTTTAAAGCAAGATTAGTTGCTAAAAGTTTCAAACGAAAGGAAGGCATAAACTATTTTGATACATATATTTTAGTAACTAGAATAATATCCATTAGAACACTTATAGTATTAGCTTCGATCTATAAATTACATATACATCAAATGGATGTTAAAACAATTTTTTTTAAATGGTGATTTAAAAGAAAAAGTATATATGGTACAATCATAAGGTTTTATACTTCCTGAAAATGAGAAAAAAGTTTGTAAATTGGTTAAATCACTTCATGGGCTAAAGCAAGCTCCTAAACAATGGCATGAAAAATTTGACTCATCCATATTATTTTCTGGTTTTAAAATGGGGTTGACAAGTTTGTTTACTCAAAATTTACCAAAGATTATGGAGTAATAATATGTCTTTATGTTGATGATATGCTAATATTTAGCAATAACATGATCGGTATAAATGAAACAAAGAAATACTTAACTTCTATATTTAAATGAAGGATTTGAATGAGGTTTCATCAAAATGATTATATGGATCAATTAATCAATAAATTTAAACATTTAAATATAAAAAAATTTAGTACTCTATATGACTCAAGTATGAAAATGCATGAGAATGAAGACCAAGTAATTGCACAACTTGAATATGCTAGCGCTATCGGAAGCATTATGTATGCTATGCATTGCACGAGGCTAGATATTGCTTTTTTAGTCAGCAAAATATCAAGATATACAAGTAGGTCAAATAAAATTCATTGGAAAGCCATTGGGAGAGTTCTTGGATTTCTTAAAAGAACTAAAAATTTTGGCTTACATTATTCAGATTATCCAAGAGTATTAGAAGGATACTCTAATGCAAGTTGGATTACTAGTGCAAATGATAATAAGTCAACTTAAAGTTGAATTTTAACACTAAGAGGTGGGGTTATTAGTTGGGCATTTAAGAAACAAACTTCCATCTCACGTTCAACAATGGAGTCTAAGTTTATAACTTTAGTTGTAGCAAAAAAAGAAGTGGAATGATTGAAAAATTTGTTATTAGATATAGAGTTGTGGCTACAGTCGATGCCATCCATTTCTTTATACTATGATAGTGTTGTTATAATGGTTAGAGCATATAATGCAGTCTACAATGAAAATCTAGACATATTAGTTTAAGGCATAATTATATTAGAGAATTAATCTCTAATGGGTGATTACCATAACATATATTAAATCTGCAAGTAATTTGGCAAATCCTCTTATTTACTAAGGGATTTGGTAAGTAATACTACAAAAGGAATGGGTTTAAGAGCCCTATTAGACACCAATAGCTAGAACCCAACTTTTAGTTAATTACCTTTAATTACAAAGTTCAATGTGTAAAAATCAGTTTTTGTTAGATGTTTGTAATGCATTATTAGAACCCATTTCTCAAAATCTTGTTTGAAAATAATGTAGTCCAGTACGAATGGAGGTTAAGTTTATACTCTTAATGGAGTTTGAATATTATATTATGGAAAGAAAAATATCGAGAGCAATGGAGACTTTAATGAAAACTCCACCTACATAAACATAAGGAGTGGTGCCGTTTCAACAAGAAGAATTTAGGGGATTCTCTTGTAAATGTTATTATGAACACGATAAGAACATAGCCATTATGGTGCTAAAAGTGAACGATCATTTACAGAAATATAAATGAATATTATGTGTGATGTATCTTCAATTTTAACGCAAGAAGTCGAGGTTCAATCTACGAGCACCATCTACTTCGTTAGGGTTAAGAGATGCATTTGCCAATTGATGATTCAAATCGAGGGATACCTTTTTGTATGCGTAGTATTCATTTGTGTGAAAGGCAAAAATAAATAAATATATTATGGCAAAAAAAAACCAACATTTGAAACTAGTGGGGGATTGTTAAATAGTTTGTTAATGTTAGACTTATTATAAAAAGTTGTGACTAAAGAATTATAAATAATTACCTTATTAAAGTATAACTTTTGAAAGGTTATTAAATATAACTATTGAATAGTTATATTATACGAAACAACTATTTAAAGAGTTATATTATGAAAAAAAATAAGTATTTTCATATATTTGAAGAGTCCTATTATAAAAGGAAACAAGTTCTTTTTGCAATTCAGAAAAAGAAAAAAAGAAACAAGTTTTTTCATTGAAAGACGTATACGTTGGTTAATTATATAAACAATATTCTTACACTACCAATTTCACAATTCTGATAAGTGTGTTAATGATTTTGTTGTATCTTGGAGTTTGAAAAAATTCCTTAAGGAAAGTGACAATTCATGCCCTCAAAGTCATACAATTCCTTCTATACAAATATTCTTCTTCTTCTTTTTCTCAAATTTTTTAATAGAAGGTGTATTAAAATTGTTCTCAAGTGAGGACAACTCATATTTGGAAGAATATGTTGAGATATATTTTCAACAAAGCCAAATTAGTCACTTAAGGTTATGGAAATAAGTTAAGATATGAAATTGACTGAGCAATTAATTTGGATAAACTTTTGAGTTAAATGTTGAGATATGCTATCAACAAAAATTCTAATTATATAACATGAAGTTAAATTTAAAATCTTAAGATTTTTGTTAATAAATAAATATATTTTAACCAAGTTTGGTTGTTGGCTAAATTTTAATTTAAGGAGAAATGAAGATATTTTGTAGGAATTGAATATAATTTCAATAAGGATTTCATGATTGTAAGGTTAGAAGGTTTTAAGATTGAAAAGCATCCTATTAAAGTTAATAGGTTTTAGGACTGGAAAGCTTATAAGGTTAGAAGGTTTCAATATGAAAAGTATTGTAAGGTTAAAATGTATTGGGATTAAAAAGCTTATAAAGTTAGAAAGTTTTATAGATTAGAATATGGTTTAGTTATCTAAATAAGGTTGCTTGGTTATATTTTAATTCATAGAATTTTACACCAAAAATATATATTCTCACTATAAAAAAATTAAGTTTTTTTAAAGAAATAATCCATTAGTAAAACACATGGATTTTCAACATAAATTTTTTAGGAATACCTTTCGTCAATAATATCTTTTGTTGGAAATAGAGAAATTTGTAGATAAAAATTAAAGTTAAAAATTTTGTTAGAAATGAATTTAATATTTTGGATCTCGCAATGCATAAGTTTGGGAACACAGTTCGTTTGACATCGAAAGAGAAGTTGCCATCAATATTTTTTTGTTTGTGTGAAATAGATCACCTATTTGAATTTATCTTTTCTAACAAGATCTTAAACTTGACTTAAGTTTATTAAAAAAAAATTAGATCATCGTATTCAAAATAGTTTTAGGGTTTACGAGTATTAGGAGTGTGCAGCGGTCGGTTGCAACCGGGCAACAGATCGCAACCATTGGTTTTTGTGATCAACCTCGTCAGCCAATCGGCTCGGTCGTCGGGGGGAACTCCTCCCCCCCGAACCGACCGAATAATTGGCGGTTCTTTTCTTTTTTATTTAGGGGGGCAGAAAGATAAAACTACCCTTCATTAACCCCCCTAAAGGCTAAAGCAACCCTTACCCCTTATTTCCCCTCGACCTAATTTCCCCCCTTTTCCTGCTTTTTGCCTTTCCTTAACTCCCTCTTTAACCCCTCAAAATTGAAGTCAACTCACCCTAAAAAATTGATCGAACCGACCTAACCGAGACTCCTAAAAACCAACCGAAATTGACTTTAGATCGTATGCAGTTTGGTCGGTTATAATGTTGAAATTTTTTTATCAGTTTTACCACAAACAGAACCAAAATTGACCGAACCAAGCCATGCACACTCCTAACGAGTATAGGTACATTCAGGGAAGCTATTAGTACACCGTGATGCCCATTTTGAGATCAATATCAATTAATCATGTATTATTTTACCTTAGCCTTAATTAATAATATTTTATCTTCTTTTGCTTATATTTCCCTTAGTCACCAACTATTTATTATTTTGATTTGTTATTAAAAATTGGAGATTTCTCTTATATCACTCCAAAATTATGGTGAGACTTAAGAAAAAATTTTTCACCTCAAGAATATTTAACAAAACATTCTTATTTTCTTAAAAAGGCTTAGTCATTGGATCCATTCAATATTTTATGAAAATGGGTTTTGATTGTAAACTTTATGCTTTTTTTATTTTTTATGTTCTTATTATTTTTAAAATAATGGTCAATTTTTAAATAAATGAAATCTATTATGTTGGAAACTCTTCTAAATTCTCTTAATGCTTTGGTGAAATTTACAAATATTTGACAAATATTTACTTACCTCAAGAATTTTTAAGAAGTTTGTCTCTACAATTTTCTTGAAAAATCTCATTATCAAAGATTCTCATTTATTAGCTAAATTAACATTTTCAATGCACGTGATGTAAACATGGAAAGAATGATGCAATTTTTTTTTATCAAAGTGGGATTTTTATTAATATCAAACCGTTGTAGGGAAAGAAACCCTTAACATGTCATTGATCAAAGGAAGCTTGACATGCTCCATCCAATTTAATGACCCACCACCTTGTCAGAGGAGGTTGCCAACCAATCAATATATCTTCTTTTCTATTTTTTGAATAACTAACATTTTTGGGTAATGAAAAGGCAGTAGATATTGCCACTACCATACTTTTAATCATTGTCAGCTTTCTTTCAACTGGTAATGTATAGTCTTCCTTTCGAAAATGGAAAGGTTTCTCCACTTCCAAATATAGTTAGCCAAGCATTGCCATGAGTGCCCAACTTATTATTACTGAGGTTGCCTTTCAACCATTCTCTGAATTATAACCTAAAAAACTAGCTCTGTTCCTCTTGAGGTAAGAGCTTTATCCACACTATACTTACTTGGACACAATCCTTAAAACGTACAGTAGAGATTCCTTTTCTAAGCCACATTGTTGTATTTGGGTTTATTAATCATATGTCTTTTAGCACGCTCCTAGTTCGTGAGGAGCCTCCCATGACAACATTGAAATAAAAAAAGTCTCACTCGCGGAAAGTCCAGCCAATGCCATGCCAGTTTCCAAACTCCACTAGTAGTGGCTTCATTTTAAGTGGCCATTTTTCTCAGAAACTCATATGCTAAGGCCATAGAAAAAATACTAGAAGTTAATGTCCAAAAAAACTCATCCATTCAGAACTCTAGTGATGGTGGCAGTGATTGCATAATCTTTTGGACTACATCAATTGGCAGACATCTCATTAATTTTCCTTATGAGTTCCTTTTATAAATGGGTCTCATGCATAAGACGTTTTTGAAAATAGGTTTCCTTATAATTTTAACTGTTTTTAGCCAAGAAAATTAAAATTTAAACAAAATTACCCTTAATAACATAAACCCATTTGTTTGGCTCCGTGTCTCAACCCGAAACCTATTAACTGGTCAAGTATATTTAGGTTCGCTTTTTGAACCGACTCATATTCTTTAAACTTTCTTCACCAGACCATTCATCTATAAAGTATGCCTTATCAGAAAGAAAAATATTTATGCATTTTGAGTATTTTGGAGTATTTTTTAATACATGAAGAAAACCCTTTGAGCTTTTTGAGCATGTTTAAGCATTTTGGAGTGATTTTTGATATATGAAGAAAAACCTTTGAGCATTTTGAGCATTCTTTGTTAAGGAGGTATATTCATTAATTATGTTGTTAAATGGAATATAGTATATCGTTTGAAGTTGTTGATTTTGTTAAATGGAATTTAGTAGTTTTGATAGTTTTAGGCATTGCGTAATCTTTTTTTAGGCATTACATTACTAATTTTTAGGCATTGCGTAATTAGTTTTAAAGCATTGCATGACTAGTTGATATGACATTGTCTGATTAGTTGATAAGCATTGTATGACTTGTTAGTAAGGCATTATGTGACTAGTTAGTAAGGTATCGCTTAAAAACCAGTCACGTAATACTTAAAAACTAGTCACAAAATGATTAAGTCACGTAATGCCTAAAAAATAGTCTCATAATACTTAAAAATTAATGACACAATGCCTAAAAACTAATAATGTGATATTTAATAACTAATTGATTTTCCTGCTCACAGCTAGGTTTAAACTACCAAAGTTATACAGTGTTCTAATGTACAAATATATCTAATCAATTTCAACTCTTCAACTTTAGGATTCTATGAATAAATCAATAAATCCAAGAATCTAAAACATATACGTTTTTTTTTACTAAGCCATGAAATTGTGCATTTCATAAAAGAGAGGTTACAAAACTCCATAATTCTCCAAAGCAAGACAAAATATATCCTTATCGGGAGGGCCTTGCTCACTCCCCTTATGCAAAAACAAAATATATTCCCTTTACAAAATATTCCCTGAACAATTCCATCTCAAAATTCCCTAAAAAGAAACAAAATCTCCAACAAACATGCTTAACGATCATCCTAATCCTAGACACAACAAAATCGTGAACTACCATAAAACCCATCAAACAGGCTTTAGCTGTTCTTTTTCTCTCAGCCTATCATCTTAACCAATTCGATCCAACTTATCAACACAAGCATCTCCATCACAGTACACGTTTCGAAGCAAGTCATCACTAGAAAGCATTTAGTTACCACATTCATCATGCTGACTGCAATCATTATAGAACAACAAAATCGTTGTTCATTGCCCTTGAGAACCCGAAGATCCACCATCCAAAAAAAAAAAAAGGAAAGAGCTTAATGTCATCTCTACTTTTGGGGATGGCGAGAAAAAACTAAATAACAAGATAGACAATATTTAATCAAAAAAAGAAATCAAGATTTAATTTTAAAATTTTTGTCTGTATGGTGAGATAGAGAAAATTGAAACCATTTTAATTTATCTGAAATTGTTTAAAGAGCATTGCTGTCAAGTCATGTCAAAAATTGACTAAAAATAGTTAAAATTATAATGAATGATATTTTTGAATTGGGCTTATAAGAAAGGTTATCTTTCACAATTTCGTCTTTCCTTAGTCCTAGTATCCATTCTCAGATAAGTAGTCATGGATGTTATCATTTTCCAATGCCTTGCATATCTGTTCCCTGCCAAAAGACATCAAAGGTTCATCACCAATCCAAATATCCTTCTAGAAATTGACATTGAGGTCGTCACCCAAAGAACAGTGTAAGTTGCGTCTAAAAGTTTGGTGTAAGTGGCTTAGGGAACCCCACAACATTGATGCACCATGGTGTCATACACTCTCGGATATAAGATTTGTATCAAAACCATATTTTCCTTTTAGAACTTGCACCTAGAGCACATTAGGTTTTGTAAAAAAGTTACCACAATATTTTAAGTAAAAAATCATTGTTCATGAACTGTGGTCGACAGATGCCCATGCCTCTTTCTTGTCAAGGTTTGCATAAATCCAGTTATTTAATTAGGTGCAACTTTCTATTAGATGCGTCACCTTCCCAAAGAAACTTTTTGCACAACACTTCAATCTTTTGACAAATTCTAAGAGGAATTGAAATTGCTTGCATGACATAATATGGAATTGTGGCTAAAACTAATTTAACTAAAGTCAATCTTCTCGCAAGCTAAAGAGAAGATGCCTTTTAATTGATTAATCTACTTTTCACTTTATGAAACAAATAATTAAACTTGTTAATGTCATTCTTTCCTCGCAAAATTGGTACCATCAAGTACTTACCCCTATCTTCTCAATAACCAAACCTCGAAACATTCTTTAGTTTGTTGTTGTTGTTCCTGTCAACATTTCTTGACCAATAGAAAATGGATTTGTCCTTACCTTTTCACCTAAACAAGCACAAAAATCTTCCAAGACACCTTTAATGGTTTCCATCTAAGCTAAAGAAGCTTCTGCAAACAAGACCAAATCGATTGTAAGAATAAGTGAGACATAAACGGGCATCTAAGAGATAGCTTCACAGGCTGCCAATGCCTCTGTGATACTGCTTCATTAATTGCATGTGACAATCTCTTTATACAAAGGACAAATAGGTATAGGGAAAGTGGGTCACCTTGATGAACCCCTTGGGATGGTGCAAATGCATTTGAATGCTCACAATGCCATAATATCTGAATGCTACTACTTTGCCAACTGCGTAACAGAACATCAATGAACTTCTCGGGGATACCGACATCCATATGTAAGTCTTGAGTAAACTCCAATCTCAACCTATCATATGTCTTTTCCAAATCAATCTTCATCATTATCCAACCTTTATTACCTCGCTTCTTCTGGAAAGAGTGCATTACCTTTTGTGTTACAATCACATTGCCGAAGATTTGCCTATTGGTATAAGCCCTTGAGTCGATTGGATTGGTCAAGAAATATATATGTATATATTGTCATTTAATGTATAACTATATGTGATAGAGGTTTTCCTTCATGTTAATGCAAGAATAAGGAGTTATTAAGTACTAATTGATGAAGCCCATAAAACATAAAGGCCTTGCAAGAGAATTATAAAGTTATTACAATTATGAGATCACTATACATTAAAGTCATATTCCAAAAATTATTCTTGGTCATTGTATTGTCAAGACAGGGCATTGACAATACTCAAAGACTAGTACATGTTAAGCCTTCTTATTGGGAAAGTAAGTAATCGATCACATAGATTGATGTATATAGGATACTTGAGGATAACATGTAGGTGCTTGTTAAAGAACAAGTTCACTAAACATGACCCGCTATGCGAACTCCATTTGATATTTCATTTAAGTGTCTATGGAAAATGTTCTCATATGATAATCATGCAACTAGTCCTCAGACTTGAGACACCAAGTTATCTTGTATGAGGAATGACATACTTAGATTTCACTTTTACGGGTTTGGAAGCAGCCAAATGCCTAAACAGGGATTTGTTGGGCATGCCATAAAGTATGCGAAAGTGAATAAGTGGTCAATAAATGATTCGTCACCCCAAGTGGTATGAGGAGATATATCTCACTAGTTTTCAATTCTTGATTAACTTGTATAAAGTCTTTGGACAAAGCATGATGAATTTGAGAAAAGTTAGTTTTTTAAATTCATAAGGTTAGTCATGAATTATAAGGACTAATATGAAATATTATAAGTAGACACTGAGTCATACTTTATGACATATTTGAGATATTTGATGAAATGATCGTATTGCATTGAGAGGCTTATCACTAAAGGGCTTTGTCAAATTATTTAATTAACTTTCTAACATTTAGGTGGTCATGATGTATTGTTAGATGTCGCTTATGATCTATAAATATAAATTAATTATCAAATTAATAATTGATTAGGATTTATATTTATTGCCAACATATTAAAAGCCTAATGGGTCACACATTAAGTGACATGATTGGGATTAAATAAGGATAATTAATTAAGTTGGACTTAATTAAAAGAAACCAAAATAAAGTAAAAAATTAATTAAGTTCATAGAGACTTAATTAAATTAAAATACAACTATTGTATTTAGGATTACAAATTAGTTTGGCTATATAAATATATTTTATTAGCAACCTAAATTCTTAGCCTCCGGCTATTTCTCAGTTGTTTCATAAAATAAAAAAAAAATAATTTTCTTTGTTTGACAAAAATAAGATTCGATAAGAATTTTTGATCTCTTGCTTTAGAAACAAAACTTGCTAGCACAAGTAAAATTTTACCTTTGAGAAGGTCATAATCGATCACTGTGTGGATTATTGTTAGTGGCCAAACACTTGGGTGGTTGAAGATTTGACAAATCATAAAGGTGAATAAGTAAATATTTTAGATTTAATTGGATCTTGATTACGATATCTAGAGCAAAATATGTAATTCTTAAACTTATAAGTGTTCATAATTAATTTGAAAGTTACATGAAAAACATAAGTATTGATCATGTAGGATTTGACTGTTTCTCTGATTAAATACTAGTTTGTTTTTCTGTTGCGTTATATGTTTAATTTCTTGATTGTTTTCATGTCTGAGCATGAGGTCGAATCTCAACATTGTCACCCAAGGATGAAGTTTGACTGTGTGCCTACAACAAACGTTTTCATAATAAGCTTTAATCTATTCGTTAATACTTTCATCAATACCTTAAATACCACTGAGAGTAAGCTAATTGGGTGAAATTAGGTGATATTCTCTAAGGATGATATTTTCGGAATTAGCACAACTAGTGATTGATACACTCTCACTTAGATGGCCTCCCTCAAATGTATTCCACACAAAATCAACCAAACTTTATCCAACAACCGATCAATATGATTGAAAGAACATTGCATGAAACCCATCAACTCTAGGAGCTTTCAGTGGCTTCATCTCAAACAACACAGTTTTAACTTCGTTACCCTCTATCACTGTCATCAGGATATTTGATATGGGAGGAAAATATCCTCTAATTGGGTATAGCGGCATCCACTCTGATTTTTCTTTTAATATAGTTGCTCAAAGAATGCCGTTGCGTGCATGCTAAGCATAGTTTGATTGTAACACTAAACCCTAGCAATATCTTTAAGTCTTATAATTTTAAGCTTGCTTTTACGACTAGCTATTCTGACATGAAAATACTTTGTATTTTCGCTCAATTTTATCTAGTCAGTCTTTGCCTTCTATGCCTAAAAAACTTCTTCTTGTAGAAGTATATTGTCATATTCCACGCACTCTCAAAGAATGCTTGATTTCCCTTAACCAAAACGAAGATCAATTCTCTAGGGCATGCTCAGTACCTCGTAAGCGTGCCAAAATACATTTCTTCATGAGAAAGATATTCCCAAAGGCCTATCTATTCCAAGAAAAGGCATTCAAAGAGATGTCAGACAGTCTTGTCACAATATGCCTAGTGCACCGTCATTCCTACCTTGTCTACAACCCTTTCACTTATTTTGGGTTCTACAAGGATTAATATTGAAACCTTATACTGACACACATAATCTTTTATCACCCCAATAAAATCCTTGTCACCTGCACCTTGACAATTCCAGATCAAAATATTCAAATTCATAAAATATTTAATTAAAATAGAAATGAACTTATGAGGTATTAACCCTCTATAAACTTTCATCAACTACTAAAACATCACTTTGAGATGAACTGGTTATGTCCATCTATTGAGTAGTGGTTACGCTACTATCAATGTCATGATGAACTGAAGAAGCCATCGCTCGCATCTTAGCTTTTTCTTCAAAGAAATTTTTTTTAGTCGAACAAGGTCTCTTTTTTCAAGGGTTTTTCCTTATTCTTCCCAATGTGAATACCACCCATCTTTTCTGCTCTAGTTACAACATCTTTGATTTGCATTAAAGATGTTCTCTTAGGGCTGCTAGGTTGATGAGCATCAGCGAGAAGTAACTTTGCGAGGTTATCAGGATCCAAAATCTGATCCCACGCCATATGCCTATTTGCTCCAATACTCTCCTGTTGCAACGGACCCTTCTCTTCCTACGGCTTTACACCACCTTGTTGTACATTCCCTAGTGGGTCAGTTCCCACACCCCCTTTATGGATGTCACTTGTAGTGGTCAAGCTGATGGTATTTTCAACCTCCATTATGTTAGTTCCATTGCTTGACCCTGCCACCACGTCCAATGAATTATTTGCCATTTTAACTAGTTTCTTGTTTAATAAAGAGACCACATTACTACTCAATGCCTTATTTTTGACTATGTTGGTATTTGAATTTTCCTCACTAACCACCTGTTTAGCAACATCCACATGTGTTTCTGGTCCTGTATTACCCTTATTAGTATTAAAATTAAGAAAATTGTAAAAAATAACTTTCCTCATAAGCCTAACTCAAAAATATCTTTTTTTATAATTTTAACTAATTTTAATCAATTTTTGACATGACTTAACAATAATACCCTTTAAACAATTTTAGACAATTAAAATGGTTTCAATTTTCTCTATCCCACCATTCAGATAAAAATTTCAAAATTAAATCTCGATTTCTCTGTCTGGTCAAATACTGTCCATCTCACTATCCAAAGAGCAAAGATGACATCAAACTCTTTCTTATTTTTTTTTATGGTGGATCTTGGGGTTTTCAAAGGTGATAAACAGCAATTTTGCTCTTCTATGATGATTGCAGATAGTATGATGAATGTGGTAACTAGATGCTTTCTGGTGATGTTTTCAAGTGCTTAGGGAGAAGGGGTAGCTAAAGCATGTTTGATGGGTTTTGTGGTAGTTCACAATTTTGTTGTATCTAGGATTGGGATGGTTGTTAAGCATGTTTGTTGGAGATTTTGAGTTGAAATTATTCAAGAAATATTTTGTAAAGGGAGTATATTTTGTTTTTGCATAAGAGAAGTGAGCAAAACCTCTCGATAGAGATATGTTTTGTCTTGCTTTGGAGGATTATGGAGTTTTGTAACCTATTTTTTATGAAATGCACAATTTCATGGTTTAGCAAAAAAAAAAAGTGTTTTAGGTTCTTGAGTTTATTAGTTTATTCATAAAATCGTAGAACCCCAAAGTTGAAGATTTGAAATTAATTAGACTGAATTTTAAGTATTACGAGACTGATTTTTAAGCTTTGCGTGGTTTAATTACTGTATGACTAGTTTTTAGGTATTACGTGATTAGTTATAAGCATTGCGTGATTTATTTTTAATCAATGCCTAAATCACACAATGCCTTACTAACTAGTCATGCAATGGCTTACTAACAAGTCATGCAATGCCTACCAACTAGTCATGCAATACCTAAAAATAAGTCACGCAATGCCCAAAGTCAGTTACGCAATGTACAAAATAAGTCACGTAATGCTTAAAAGTTAGTCATGCAATGCCCAAAAATCATCAAAATTACTAAATTTTATTTAACAAGATCAATAACTTCAAATAATACACCATATTTCATTTTACAACATAATTAACAAATATGCCTACTTGACAAAAAATGCTCCAAATGTTCAAAAGTTTTTGTTTATATATCAAAAATCATTCCAAAATGTTTAAAAATGCTTAAAACGCTCAAAAGTTTTCTTCATATATAAAAAACTATTCCAAAATGCTTAAAATGCTTTAACGTTTTTCTTTCTGGTAAAAAATACTCCAGAGATGAATAGTCTGACGAGGAAAGCACAAAGAATATGAGTTGGTTTGAAGTGCAGATCTAAACATACTTAACCTGTTAATAGATTTCGGGTTGAGGCGCAGAGCCAAATAAATGGCTCGATTTTATTAAGGATAATTTTGTTCAAATTTTAATTCTCTTAACTAAAAACAGTTAAAATTATAAAAAAGTCTATTGTCAAAAACGCCTTATACATGGGGTCTATTTAAAAAAAAAACTTTATTAAATTTAGTAAGTATAACACCAGGGTTAGTGTCTCAAATCACAAACTGAGACCTTCGAGTAATTTTATTCGCCATTTTAAATCCATATGTAGGTCTCTTCCTTTATGTGGCCGTAGGTTTCCTTCGAGTGACAAGCATCTAAGGCCATACATCGCTCCATCTTAGGAAGGGTCCTCTTGTCCATGATCCTCTTGTTCTCTGTCTCTCTGATTTACACCGGTATCACCACAATCCTCCTGCACATGACCATATATACCACAGGTGAAACATACTTTGGGGAGTCTTTCACCCTCCACCAACTGAAGTTGACCATTAATGTAAAAGCAAGGAATCAATGGTTTCGTTAAATCCAATTGCATAGCAATCAAGGCAAACTTGCCCCGCTTCTCCTGATCAATATTGTAGTCAAATCTTTAGTAGACGGCCCAACTTATACCTAATTTGCCGCAACACAGACTTGTGATACAAGTGTAACGACATTCTCGGGAAACACATACATGTTGCCACTGTTGATAGGTCCTTGACACGCTTTACGTAATTCGATGACCATGGACGCACCAGCAAATACTGTCCTTGTATCATCCATGGGCCATCAAGCAAAGCGTGAAGGTAGTCACTTTCCTCTATAAAATAGCACTAGATGAACTTCATCATCCAAGTCCACAATCAGGTAACAGCCTTTGGGAGCCCATAATGACATAATCCTGTTGCATAGCAATCGATAAGAGACCGGACGACCAAGCATCTGGACAATCATTGAACACAGCCACCATTTGACCAGTTCTTCATGTTTCCTGTTAGAGATTATAAGAGAAAAAGTGCTATTCTTAGGCTCAGTCCATGAGAATTCCATTTCCTCCTCCATTTCATTGTCATCCGACGCATCATCTTTGTATTCCATCTCTTTTTCTTAAAATAAGTTCCCATCCGAGATTAAACCCTCACGCTCTAAAAGGGTTAACGGTTCTTTGAATGCGGGATTATCATGTATCGTTACTACAGGGCTGCTATTCAAATTGCTGACTTTCTCCTTTTTTCTGTTTCTATTGTCTAGCAAGGCCGGATTACGGTTTTACCTCAAGCAGTCATCAGGCACTGCCATTTTTTCACTTTCAATGATGCTATTTTTCAATTTTATTAAATAGCAAATTAAAATCTTTATGTTGAAATTTTTTTTAAATTCTCGTAATACATGGTAGAATCTAGAAATATTTTTTCATTTAAGGAATTTCTTGAGAAATTTATCTATACAATTCCCTCAAGAAAACCTGATCATCGAATATTTTAATTTATTTACAAGAATCAATACCTCAAATGAATGATGATGGTGCAAAAGAATGATTATTTTATTTTCTGATTCTTTTTCTTTATCATTTTTTATTTTAAGATATATGTATTTACTTATTATTTATTTGTTCTTAGATTATTTTTTTAAATATAACTTTTAATTTTCAAAATATTCATTTATTATTGTTGTTGATTTATTTATTATTCCTATTTTTCTTCTTTTTTTATCCTATATTTTTTATCATTTATATTTCTTTTAGTAAAACATATTTACTTATTTTCTTTTCATCCTATATTTTTTTCATCGTTATTATTTTTCTTTTTTTAAAAACATATTTCAGATTGTTCTGTAAATGTTAAAACCACCCATTTCCATGAAAGAAAAATCAGCCGACAGATGAAAGTAACATTAACCACAACAACAGATTTCAGAAAACACTAACGCGACTAAGACTTGTTCAGTATTAGGCTAACTGTTTCCGAGACATGTTTTTTGCACATGTACTACACTTCTTAAACATATATATGATGAATTGTCAGACATAATGCATGTTTGAATTACTCATATCATACAGTTCATATTGATAGGCTAGGATATTCATGAAAAGATACAAGCTGAAACATAAGAGAAGAAATAACAGCAAATCCAAAACAAAAAAAAGGTGAAATTCATCTTCTGAAAATTGTAAGTATCAGTAAAATGGAATGAGAGAGTGGAGAAGAACCTGTGACTGTAACCAAATGATAAATGAGTGAACAAACTATCCGAGCGAGGAGCATTTTGAAAGATCAAAAATATCATATCATGGCATCATAATTCAGCTTCAAAGTTGAAACAAAATGTTAAATCCTCCAAACACCTAGAGATTTTACTCCTAGAAAAACCGCTAGTGCAAGTGTACCATACTGATGATGTGTCAGCCATGATGCCATGTGAACAAGTGCATGCCAATCTCAAAAACTTGACAATCTGTGCACCACCAGAGTTAGTGAACTAACTAGTTATGTAGGACAAAGTTAATATGCGTGCTTCTGCGGTTGAGCACCAGGCTGATACTGCAAATCATTCTTCCTACTAAACTCTGTCTTTGTTCCAGTTGATTGTTTAGAAACTTTCTCCTTCTCCTTGTCAACAGCAATCTGTTTAGAGCGGCATTCAGGAGTGCAAAATGCACAAAAGTCACTGCATTATATAACCAAGTTCAGTTCATTAATTATCTGAAAAGCTAAGGTGTGAGTAAAATGCCAATAATATGCTTAACTGAACTCCAACTAGAAGACCTGAATCAGACACGGAGAGAGGAGACTCAGAAACTTTAACCATCAAAGTATGAAATGAGAAGCAACCAGAGACAAATAATAAAGAGGTAAAAAATTGAAGAATATATATAATCCCACATTTGGTTACACGCTTATACTTGTACTGCGTGGATGATAAAGAACGGGGAAAATGCAGATGAAAAACTAAGAGTAGCTCGTACGGCCATTTCTTTTCCCAATATGCACTTTATAATAGGCAATTAGAGGTCCAACAAACACATGCATAAGTAGGAAAGAATAAAAGCATAGTGGAAACATGCAATGCAGTACATTACAAAAAGTCTACTATTATAGATGAGCACTTAGCATGTACAATGCAGATGTATACTGTTAAGTCTAATTGACAATTTCAACATTTTCAGAGACAAAAAAGGAGAAAGGAACAAAGAAACTTAAAACTCCCAGGCATTTCTTTAATGGAGGCTTCATTATAATTAACTTGGCTTAAGCTGCTTCAGCTTCAGAAAAATACAAAGGTGAAAGAAACGAAGAAAAGAAGTGAAATAAAGACTCAATTTCCTCTTATTTACTAGTGTCTAGTAAGACTAGTATTACTTTCCAGTTCTTTCTCAGCAGCTAAAGGGAAAATCAATAATAGACAACAATCAAGAAACTAAAAGATTTATATTGCTGAAAAAATCGTCAGGGATAAAAATAAAAGCATAAAACAGGAATATACCCGTACATAAATCTTTCATCAATCTGACGCAGCCCCTTATTGCAAAAGAAGCATTTATCCAAGAAATGACTCTCTTGCTCTCCCTGCTGCTGCCCGATTTCCACAGTCGCATCCGGCGCCGACACGATCAAAACCCCTACCCTCGTTATCTCCCAAACCTTCGGCGAAGGCGCATAGGCAGAGATTATGGAAGAAGTGGCGCGTGCGTCCCACCGAAAAGCAGAAGCAGAAGCAGCAGCTGGTGGAGGGTTGAGGACACGGATGTTGCCACTGGAGGAGCAGTCGGGGCGAGAGCGCTTCATGTTGGTTCCAAAAGTGAAACTTTAGGGTTTAAAAGTTTTTTCTAGTAAGTGAAGGGAAATTCGGATAACAGAGGCGAAATTTTAGGGTGGCGACGGGGCGGCAACAACGTAACAGGCTGAGTGTGTTTCGCCCGTCTGGAGGGGTTGAATTCGTGGCTGGTTTATATAGGGTACTGTGGCCGCCATTGAACGGCCCAACCAGATTTTTTTCTTATTTTATTTTCTTTTCTTTTTAAAATTATTTTATAGGGGCGAATTCAATCTTCTGCGGTCCGGTGCGTGGTGAAATAGTTGGTCTACCACTGCCACTCTACCAGGCAGTTTTGAACTTGTTAGAAGAACCAAGATACGAGTTCCACACTAGTCTCATATTTATTAAAATCAAATTGGATTATTTTGTAATTTATTAGAAAGAAAAGAAAAAATGTGTTCTACTCAGTATTCTAACAAAGTTTATACTATAATTAATAAGTAGACATGAGGACTTTTTTAAAAAAAAAAATGGTAGACATGAGGTCGTATAGCTTATCTGACCAACCACGTTACAATCTTACAGACATCAATTCTGTTAACAAAATTTAAGTTTTCACATGGCCTTACACCTCAGTCACAGCCGCCATTCTCCCCTTTACTGTCATCCCGGTTCCTTATATTTACATACATCTGCTGAAGCCAGCAGCCAAGAATAGATATTGGTAACTTCGGCAGTACCAATTTCATTCTCTCTAGGATTTTAGAGAATCTACTCTCACCATTACAGCTCTAAATTACATGTAGCAGTCAAAACGAATCTCCTTAATATAAACCAACCCACTTCTTGAACGTCAATGCTGCTTCCCTCTTCTTTAGTTGGGCTTCTGTCTGGAATTTAGGAGCCTTGCCCTTGTAAAGTGTTTTATGGTACTTCAAGAAGAGGGTCCGATACTTGTACTTGTCAATGAACATGTTCCCTTTCTCCATCATGTCCACCACTTCATTAGCTCTGACAAAAAATCCACCCCTTACAAATGTATAGAGCAAAGAATCCAGAAGTTCCTGATCAAACTTCATTGAGGTTGAAGACGCAAGTGATTTCATTTCGCCCCAAAGCTCTGTTACCTCGATATATTTTCCTCCAATTGCAGCATATCCAGTGACCATAGAGTGGAAAGTTTGAGCATTTGGGACATGCCCCAGACTCCTCATTTTCATCAGAGCTTTTTCAGCATCTTGCATTAACCTCTTCTTACAGAAAAAATGGATTACATTATTCCAGTCGTGTACTCCACTATCCAGTTTCTGTCCTTCCCTGATTTCTTGCACGAGCTTTGCCATTAACCCTGCTTCACCATTGCCTGTACACCCTTGAACCAACCTCTCAAATTCTTGATTACCACCTCTCGGTATCTTAGCCTCCTTCATCTCTTTGAATAGATGGAGTGCTCCTTGGGTATCCTGCTGGAGCACCCGCAATTGTATCATTGTGTCATAACAACTAGAATCTAGTTGGATCCCAGCCTTCTGAGCATCTCGTAAAAGTGATGTGACTTCTCCTAGGCGATTTGCTTTACAGTATGCTTTCAAGAGCAAGGCATATATGGAAGAACCAGTTCTAACCCCAGCAAAGCGCATCTCATCAAGAAGGTCATGTGCTTGATCTAACCACCCAAGTGAAATGCATGAGTTGATAACATGAACCAAGGCTGAATCGTCATTGGAAACTGGGGAATCTTCTTTCTCTGCCTTGATAAGAAACTGAGCCAAATCCTTAATCTTCCCAGCTTCAAGGAAAGCCTTAACCAATTTCACATAAATTTTTTCTGTTGGTTGGAGAATTCCATGTTCAGTTGTAATCAATTCAACTTGTGTCTGCAGCTTAGCTAGTAAACTGAGAAGTACTTCCTTAGCCTCATTCCCAAGTTCGGCAAAAGTTCTATCTCTAGAGAACTCATTGTAAGATATAATCTTATTCTCAATAAAGCTTATGTTGTGCGAGCCATTTGGTTCTTGTTGGCTCTGATTTGGCCCAGAAATCTGCCTAAAGGGAGGTCTGTTATCATTTCCAGCAGCTTCAAGCACAAGGGTAGCAGCAGCAAGAGAGTTTTTTGCTTCCTTTGCTTTCCGTAGCATTTCCAGAACCATATCGGAGGCAGAATCAAGATCACCAAATTTTAAATGGCAAGTAAGCAAACAATTATAAAACTGCCGAAACTGAATATCAGTTAAGTTACAAGCTTCATCTATGTGCCTCTTAAGTTTCCTCAGCTCTTCTCTTCGCCCATTTCTCTCATATATATGTGCCATTACAATCAATAAGTTTGCATCAGCTTTTATGCCAATTCGAGGCATCATGTCAAGGAGCTGCTCAGCTTTCCTTGTTGTCCCAAACAAGATGCACCCAGCCAAAGCGATGCTGAATGCAGTAGCATTAGGCTTCATAGCAATCAAAGGTGCATTGCTCTTCTTACGGGGGTCCACCCTCCCGTCCTGGAATAAGTAACCTATCTCAAGAATCAATTCAGAAGCTAGGTAAGCCCCAGGAGCTGTTTGTGACATGTGGGCCAAGATGGATGACCAGGCAGTTGCAGGTGGAAATTGTTCTGTTTCTACCAATTTTCTAAGAATGGTTGATACAGGAACTGACAAACCACATTTGGCAAGAGCAAGAGAAAGATAAAGCAGAGGCTCCTTTTCCAGCAAGTTCTGTTTACTCTCCTCAAAGGCTTGTTCGACCATTCCATAAGCCTTCTCAAGCCATTGAATATCAAGGCTTTCTGCAAAACCTGTCAGAAGCCTGTTCACAACAGATTTTCGAGGAAACCCTTCCATCTGCATGTGCTGTTCATACAGCTTCCATGTGTCAATATATCTACGCTCATCAATTGCATTTTGCATTTCCATATTTAATTTAGCTGGGTCGCGAGCCTGGACCAGGATTGGAGCAGCCATTGTCGAAAATAGCGTCAACCTATTCCGAAGACTTGAAGATGCAATTTGTGTCTTTATGTTGGTCGAAAAGGAGTCAGAGATCCCACAAATCGGCCTGTGACTCCAGTAAACAGGAAACTGGCATCTGCAAATCCTTACAGCAGTATAAAGCCTATGAGGAAGTAAGGCAAATAAGAAAGTAGGGGAGACAGCCATGATTGGACGCCTCATTTTCGTAATGGAAGGGAAGTTACGAAAATGCTAACATGGATCACAACCTGCAACATTGACAGCTTTTCTAAGAAATCTAATCCACTGAAAAAACTGCAACTTACATAAGAGAGTTCAAATGCACACAAAGCTAACTTTAAAGTACAAGAAATAATGGAAAATCATCTTCTTCTTAACCGATTCTATCAAAACAAAAGAAGATACTAACAGTTTTAACTTTCCAGCAAGGAGAGGCTAGCAAGCAGCAGTCCAGTCTCGGCGAGACATTTTATCAAATAAAGCAAGGACATAATAAAATTTGATTATACGTTTATCTACGAGGAAAATGAATAAACTCCTTTTTTTTTTCTTAAGGGTAAAAATTAAAACTTACAGTCTAACGGTCAAGTTGCCAAGGATCATCAAAATTGGCATGGAGAAATGCAGGTGAAGAGAACAAGCACTGAAGGAGAAGTTTCACTTCCGCGAGAGAGGGAAAAGGAAAACGAGAGGGAGAAAAATCAGTTAAGATGGGCCGGGCTCGGGTGGGCTTGTGAGAGGCCTAGAGAATTAAACATGGGCCTTTTGTGGGCCTAGTTCCAAATGCCACGTGGCGGGGCCAAGAGTTTGGTATTCCATGTGCTTTTGTCACACCTGATTAATAGCCCTAATTTAAAAAACAGCCACCACAGCCTCTTTCCGACCGCCATCATTTCTTCGCGTTGTAATTTCAAAAGCGGAGAGGCTGCACGGTGTGAAATCGCTCATTACTGAAAGCTAAAACCAGATTAACAGAAATAAGTTCTCTACGGATCTTCTTACAGGATTTTGAACCCTGATCAACATGGTGAGTATCATCTCTTTTCTTTTCCTTTATTTCCTTTTTTAAAGAACTTATTATTTTTTTAATTATTGATCTCCATTTTTAAGGAAAAGAATATCAAATTTTCTGGCCTTATATTTTCGCTGGAAATCGCTTGGTTCGTGAAATGTTAGGATCTTTGGCCGGTTGCCTGGTTGCTTTCTCAATATCTGTTCTCCAGAACTGACTTTTTCTTTTCTTTTTTTTCTTTTTTACATATTGTTCAAAGCCTTTTTCTTTTTTTTTTTTAAGATTAAAATTGGAGATTCTGTAAAATAATTGACGATTCTGTTTGCTGCAGCTTTATTTTTTCTTTAATTTTAAACTCTTGTTTTTTCCCCTTGATAGGATTCGACGTCGGAGCGGAGCACTGTCTTGGCGCTTACGGATGATGCAGGTTACGCCCTTAATGCGCTAAATGCAATTAGGGATTTTGAGAACGAAGACGTCAAGCGCCCCGACCCTCTTATTATTATGCAAGCTTCTTCTTTAGGTATTGTTGCACTACTTTTAATTTTGTAGTTTTCAATTTAAAATATATATCTTTGAAGAATTAAGTTCAATTTTTTATTTTAATCGATAGCAAAAATGTATGGTTTCACTATGAGGCAAAAAATAAGTCGCAATTGAATAGTTTCAATATCCCCATACCGTGTTGTTTTCCCTATGATTCTGTTGTTGTTTTATTAGATTTTTCGTATATGATAACTTCAGAACTTATGTTTGGGTATATGTTTTGTTCACGGGGGTTATCTCAGATAAGCTGCCACTAGAATCATCCTCTGTAGACAAGGTCATTTCCTTGTCTACCTCAGTTGAATTTCCTGTGGAAGAGTTGTTTCCTGAAATCTTTAGAGTTTTGACGCCTGGTGGGATGTTGGTGGTTTACCGCAGTTTTCAGCCTGGGACAAATGAAGTAGATAAGGTAAAGATCTTGTGGTTTCTGATTTTGATGGGATGAATTTGTCGTAAGACAACTTACTAGAGTTTCTTGCAGGTAATGTCTGCTATTGAGTGCAAGTTACTATTGGCAGGATTTTTAGAAGGAGAACGTTTTCAACTAAAACCAATTGCACAATCTTTTGGGGTGAGTTCTTCCTTGCTGTCGTTGACAATATGTTGTTTAGCTTTGTAACTTCATTTTTGTTTTATCGGATGATATCTTAAGATACTAGAACAAAGAAACAACTTCTCTTTTAAGTGGGTGCAAATTTTATTTATCCATGTTGGTTAAAACCTTCTGCTTTGAAGTTGAGAAGTTAGTTTATTGATGGAATTATGAATTCTAAATCAGTCATTCTATCATTTGGTATGTTATTTAATCTTTTTCCCCTTTGTGATGCCTGTGACGGAGGAATGCTGTGTTAGGTTGTACTAGTTTACTATTGAAATGAGGCATGTTATCTTAATTCTGTCATTCTTTTCAATCCGAGGCTTATATATTCTTTTTGTAGGACTTGTGTAATAAGCTAACTATTGAATGTTACCACTTTTAGGTTAAGGCTAAGAAGCCATCTTGGAAGATTGGGGCTTCTTTTTCTATTAAAAAGACTGTGAAAAGTCCATTGAAAATTCAGGTGGATGATGATTCAGATCTCATTGATGAAGATTCCCTCTTAACTGAAGAGGATTTTAAGAAACCCCAATTGCCACCCGGTAAGATGGCAAGACCTGACAAGACCCAGAGTTATTGGTTTGGTTTTCCATCCTTTATGTGGAAAGTTCTAGGGATATTTTTATGTAACACAATTCAAAAATATCGTTTTTTCAGTTGGTGACTGTGAAGTAGGAAGCACAAGGAAAGCCTGCAAGAACTGTACTTGTGGAAGGGCCGAACAAGAGGAGAAAGTGCAGAAGCTCGAACTGACTATGGATCAGTTGAATAACCCTCAATCAGCTTGTGGCAATGTATATCTTGTTTGATCTCCTATCTCTTTTTTGGTTTGGTTGATTTATACTGATTTTATTATTATGGTCCAGTCAAGGACTGATTTCTTTTGGTTTTATTCTTTTTAATACTTTTGCTTTTTCTTGTGCTTTGAAACTGTGGGCACTGTGGATTAATACTTTTGCTTTACCTTACTCTTTGAATCTGTGCACAGTGTGGATTAGGTGATGCATTTCGCTGCAGTACATGCCCATATAAGGGTCTTCCTCCATTCAAGCTGGGCGAGAAGGTATGTTTCCGTGTGTTATTCTTGCTTGAGGCATGCATTCTTGCATGCACACTAAGAATTTTAATGAGATGTTTGACACACCATATGCTTCTGTGTACCAACGCATTTTTAGCAATGTAGCTGAAGAACTAGAATGATTTTTATGTCCAGGTATCTCTATCAGGAAACTTTCTTACGGCGGACATTTGAACTTGAAGGATGGTTTTTGGTGAAAAGTTCAATTTTTAGATACATTCGAACTGCCTTACTGAGTTCTTTGATTGCAGTTTATTCGTTGTTCACAAAGCTGTAGTTCATTCATTGTTTACGAATATTGTGCCTGATTCTGGATGAGTGTGAAAGAACCATAGTCTATCCTGTTGAATGCAGCGTGAAAGAGTATGAAAGACCCATACTTGGGAACAGCCTCACGGAGTTCTTTATTGTAGTTCATGCATTGTTTGCGCAGCTGTAGTTCATCCATTGTTTACGAATATAGTGCCGGATTCTGGAAGAGTGTGAAAGAACCATAGTCTATCCTGTCCAGTGCAGTGTGGATGAGTATGAAAGACTCGTACTTTTCCTGTTCAAAGCGAATGCGAGACTGCGTCTGATGTTTCTTAGGTAGTAGCAATAGCTATAATATAATGCAGTCTTACCGGTGATCCAGTGTAAAAGCTCTATTAACGGCTTTGTGGCCGTCTGTTAACAGAGCACTGAACCCGGAGTCTGTTTGACAAAAATCACCTAGTGTGGGAGTGGGTGCTGAATGGACACATGTACAGCTAATGCAAAAAATGGCTTTTTGCAAATTCTGGAAAGGTGGCCAAACTGAAATAGTGTTTGGAGGTACATATCTAACTTTTTGGGTGTCGAATGCTTGATAAACTTTTGCGTTGGACATTAACTTCTTATTGTTATAAGAAAGGCAGATGTCGAGCGCTTCAGCTGAGGATAACATAGATAGCTTCGCAGGTTTTATTTAATCTCAGTACTTACAGACGTGTTCAAAAACATAAGTGGGTCACGCATATTAATATATTTCACAACAGTCATAACTACAAAACTGTAAAAACCACCAAGTAGCTCAGGGCTCCTCTAATCAAAATCCGAAATCTGAAACCTCCTTATAAATCCGCCCTTGTATATCTACGATCCCCTGCTTCCCCCCATTCATAAGCTTGCCCTCTTCGTTGCCTTGGTCCAGGGAAAAAGAACTCCTCTTTGGTTGTCAAGGATGTTATCCACCTCATCTTCCTTTTGTCTAAAGGCTAACTCCTTGGGTTCCTTCTCGAATTGCATCACAATACCTTCCCGTAGGGACAAAAGAAACAGAACGAGATAAATAAACTCTCTAGACACAAGGGATACTCAAAAACTGAAGGATTATGAGTATGTTTACCTGCGAGAGGGTACCGGACGTTGTCTTGCAAAACCTGCGAGAGGGTACCGGACGTTGTCTTGCAAATTAATCTGAAAACATAGAATCTCCAGGTTGTTTTTTCTAGAAGCAACTGTGACGAAGGGATACCCTGCGGGAACAAGGAACACAGTATAGGTCTTCAAAAGTGAGCTAATTTTCCGGTAACTGGGGCCGCTCTTTCTTCGTTCCGAGCTTGTGAAATCCCGGTGTTGTTGATCACTTGATTAGAGGAGACATGAGGACACACCATTTCAAAGTATCCTTCACCTTTTACAGCAATGGCTATCTTCGTTGCCCTTGAGTTGTAGTATAGAGCAGACATACAGCCCTGGAACATAAGCAGACATTATTATCTCCATATATTTATGATATTGTCCTAAAGCAAGATTCATTTCCTATCTGCATGCATGCACAAAATAGGGAGGGGGGAAATTACTTTGGTGATGTTCGCATAGGAGACCCTGAGGTCGAGGCCTGCGAGCGGCCTGAATGCATTTGCATCAACTTCAAAGAGCTGGCCATATTTGTTAGACAGAGAGGGTTGGCGCCTTCTGAAGAGGTTGAAGGCACCCCTTAATTCACCGCCAAAAGGCCAGAAAGCACCGCCACTGCCACCTTCCTGGTGGCTACTCATGGCCCGGATTTGTTCTTTGGAGGCTTCGAGGAAGGGTCCTTTGTCCTGTTTCCCGAAAAAGCTCTCCAACTTGTCTCTTGACGTCTGGATGGTTCAAGAAAAACTTTACAATATACTTGGATCCATATATATAGTCAGAAAGAGTGTGGATTAGGACTTACCCTTAAGGCAGCTTCAAGAATCTCAATGCTGAAAGTTTTGTAGAATGATTCTGGTTTTTCACCAACAGCCCCGAAAAATACCTGCATCAAAAAACCTAGATCAGGAAAATAAAGCTCTATATTCTATATAAAACATTGTGATTGTGGAGAAAGAGGATTTACGTCGTAATGGCCTGGAAGATTAACGGTTCGGAAAAACTCGACCACGTAGAGTTTCTCATTTTCATCTCTGTTGATCAAATATATAGGAGTGCCTGCACGAACCCTGAGGATATCTCCACGTTCAATGTTGAAACTCTCTCTGTTATCTTCATGGATCAATGTGATTGTTCCACGGCCTATGATACATGATTATGGTAAAAAACGCAATACTCAATTAAAATTAGTACCCAAGTAAAAATATCATAACATGAACACAAATTAAAATTCTCAGATGACAATAGTTGAAAGAAAGAATAACCTTGAGTAACAACGAAGACAGCGTCAGCATCAAAATGATTTGGGACCACAAATGAGTTTGGATTAGCAACAAGAAGGGCTAGTCTGTAATTCTCAATGTCACGAAGCAACTCAGACTTCTTTGTGAACTTCGTGAGAAGATCAACTCTTTCTTGCTCTGTCTTGACTTCTGCACAGAAATGTTCATCTTCAAATACATACGGGTGTGCTCTTTTGCTCTTCCTCTTTCTCCATTTTGTCTCTCTCCCCGTCTCTTCTGCTTCTCCCATTTCTCTGGCATTGTAGGAGACACAGCTGCCTCTCTCTCCTCCTAGTCTCTCGCACTGCTCTGGCACTCTCTCAGACTCTGAAAAGGATTTACCACGCTCCAATATTCATCACGCTCATGGCCACCTCCTTCTTCACTCTCCCGCCTTCTTCTCTCTGTGATAATCTTCACATTTTCTCTCACATTCTTCCTTCTCTTCCTCGCTGTATTGTTGCTGGACCCTGCACTGGTGCCTGCATTGTTTTAGCTACTTCTTCTCTCTGTGATAATCTTCACATTTTCTCTCTCATTCTCCCTTCTGTTCCTCGCTGTATTGTTGCTGGATCCTGCACTGGTGCCTGCATTGTTTTAGCTCAGGGTCTTGCTTAGCTACGCCTAAGCCAGCATACAGAAAAACAGACAGGGATCAAAACAAGAGTTAAAGAAAGCTTTGCTTTGGCAGCCATTTTTTAAAATCCCACTTGATGCAGAGAGAAAATGAACATTGGATTATATATATATCGCGCGATGCGCACGGAGGAGGAAGATAGGGGCAAATAAACCGTAAGAGCATGCATGAAGACGGGTGTCCATGTAACGTGTCAAGGCTAGTTAATGCTGAATGCCGAGTAATGTTGGGTGGGACAAGAAGAAATATTAGTCTGATGGCCCTGGTTCCTTGCTGGCATCCTATTGTCTTCAGAATGGAGCCTTCGCGTGGCCGTACGGTCATGGCAAATACTAAGGCAGCATCTAACTTTAAAGTTTTCGTTTAATGGATTATTCAGCTGCGTTTTTGCGGCATTGTTGTCCATGTCCATTTGGAATTGCTATCAATATGCGAAGATCAGATTCGGATGTTTTCTGAAAGGCGGAAGCCAGATCGAGTTAAGGCGCAGCATAGACAGGTCCCTGGACCTTAGCAACTTGAAACACTCTGGGGCCCTTAAGTGTATCTGGTGTGGAACTGATTTAAGTATTATTACTGTAAGGCGTAAATCGAATCCAGCAATTAGAAACTCTAAGCTCGAATTCAGCTCCATCGAGTTTTACATTTTTGTGTTCAAGCCAAGAAATAATTGAACTATAATTTGATGTGATTCAATTAAACTTGATTATTGTTAACATATGTAAATAGCTCAAAACTTAAACTCAAACTCAAGTTCAAAATTAAAACCCCAAATTACTCAAACTATCTCTGCTTGGATAATGAACAAATCGAATTTGAGTATTTTAAAAAACAAAAGCCAAGTAACTTGACTCCTTTACGTCTCAAATCATTAAGAACCCTTAATGTTATTTTAAAAAAGCAAAAAAGAACTCTTAATCCGGATCGAAGATCACATACTGAGTTAGGTGGAACCAATAGAAGATCCCTTTTGGATAAACAGAAAAGCGGGTGATTTCAATCTAATTCCTCGAGATCACCACTTCTGATACAGCGATACAAATTCATTTTCATCTGTGAGACTGTCTTAACAGATGCGGTATAGACGCACAAGAAATTGGTGAATGGTAATCCAACAGAAACGTGCTAAACCTTGGACGTTTAAATACAATCCAGAAGATTTACTTGCAACATATGCCAACCAGATTAAAGCTAGATGCAGACTCGTAAGAACATTATTCATGCTAGGCAAATGCCCCAGATCCATGTACCATATTTCCATAGCCTCTCAGCACAATATGTTTGAAGCCTCCCATGAGATTGAAAGAGGTTCTTTAAAGGTCGGGCATACCCTTCCCGGTTTTAGAATCATATGTCTTCTCCAATACAAGATCCATTGGAGTATCCTTTGGACCAGCTGCGAAGCATAACAGCAGAAATGAGTTGCATGTAATATGTGGACACCATATATTTTGGCTAACTAATTTACATTACTGTTCTATACAAGTTTCTTATCCATAACCCACAGATTAAACAACAATCAATAAGACAATATTGGAACTACAAACTACATCTAACATTCACATACTTATGAACAACAGCCCCTTACTATTTGCAAAAGAACTGACAAGCAATAATTATTATGGTTAGATAAGAAAACTACAAAAGAAAGCAGTATAGTTTCAGAAATCCAATTGTATATATGTACATAATACCCAAAAGCATGTAATATTCTTCATTTGCCCCCTATAATTTAGACCCCATAACAAACAACACAATGCTAACCCATTCTGTGTTTGATCTATGTTACCTCATTCTTTAGCAACACAATGCTATATGCTCTTCAATATTCCTTAAAAGGAGGGGATGAAACTCAAATCTCAAAAAACTAAGTGATTTATTCAAATTTTACAATATTGGTAAGTAGCTCCGTGGCAGAAACTGATAACCATAACCTACAATAAGTATTCAGATTGACGCACCACTCTGCCCTTATGTAGTCTTCTAATTACTAAAAGGGACGTGACTACGGAGTATGCATGTATGGGTATCTTTTACAAACTTATTGCCTTCATAGGATCAGGTGTATGTCAAGTGTCTAGTCTTTGCAATTCCCAATTTATTGTCATTCCTAGAATTGTATTGGAGAGAGGCCCAGTGCTGCAATTGTTAGATTATCCAATATAGTATAGATGGCAAAAAGCTCTGTTCTACTTCCCTTAAGGACTACTTTATAGCTTATAGTTAACTGCAGTTGAGTCCACTGAACTGAAAATCAACATATTAATTGAGGGTTCAACCATACTTCCTATCCACAAAAATCATCACAGACAACATTGCCTTCCCAATGAATCCACAACTCAATACATTTACAATTTCTAGTCACCAAATTTTTTGATAGGGCAATTATCTCAACTATTTTATAGGCAATGCGCAATCAGCTATAAAAGATTAATTTTTTATAATGGAAATGCAAAGACACTTTTCTTAATAAAAAGAGCTCTTCCTAATGCAAATTCCAAAACTAAGGTGAAAATGAAAGCCATATATGCTGCATACTGCTGCAGAAAGGGGGTAAAAAGGACAACATTCAACTTAAAGTGGGGAAAAGCAATAAGCATAGTTAAGTACCAACTGTAGGTCTTGGTGTTGTCCTTATCTTCAAGATCTCAGGGCGAGGAATTATAGAACCAGATGCTCCTATACCTCTAGATACTCTCACCTTAGTTCCATCTTCTAGATATCTAACTCCGACCTTACAAGGCGTCCTACATCAATATGAATCCATCAAAAACATCTTTTATTTGTTAAAAAAATAATAATAATGCAAAACAGCAAATATACAATCAGAATTAAAGCCAATACCCAGTAACGGGGTCAACAACTTGAACATTTGAGGCATGAAGTGGAGCCTCAACCGTAAATATACCACCTTCATGACCTGGTCCTTGCTTAATGTGCTTTTTTACCTTTAAAATAAAAAACAGAGATGAAAAATAACCCTTCCAAGCAACAGAGCAAGACCAATATTTTAAATTTTAAAGAGAGTCTAACCAGATTTTTCCCTTCAACAATAACCCGATTCTGAGATCGAATAACGCGTTTGATAATGCCAGTTTCACCTTTATCTTTGCCCCTAATTATCATCACCTGCGAATGGATTAAAGAAAAACAAATATATAATTGGCTCCTAATAACTCATTAAAAAACTGAAATGGAATTTTATAACCCAATGCTTACATTGTCACCCCTGAGAATTTTCCAGTGCCTAATGAGCTTCTCAGCTGCCTTCCAACCCATTTCAATCTGTAACGAAAGCTTCAGAGATTCAAAGCAAAAACAGGAAGCCAAGGAATAGAAAAAGAAAAAAAAATAAGGGGAGGAAGGAGGGCTAGAGAATACCTTAGAGAGCTAAAGCACGGAGCTTTTGCGGATAAATTGGAGGATCTGGGACTTGCTCCTTCTACCTTGTACGTCAGGTTTTAGGGTTTTGGGTTATACAGTTTTCCCGTAACGAAATATCGGGTTTGAAAGATGCCCCGATTTCCTGACGGGTTGGGATCGTTTTTCTCCAGTCTTTGACGGCCTGTTAGGTTTTAGCTTTGGGCTTACCATAAAAGAGCCCACTTGTTCTTTTTTACATGTAAATGAATACTCTAGCCTTATTTCACTGTTGTGAGTTACTCTATTTGGCTCTTTTATTTTCGTGAATAATGACAATTTACACCTGTCTTAAGAATTTGCATGTCAAGTACCCTAAAAAATGTATGCATGTTAATTGAGTTCGGATTTAGATTATATATATATATATATATATCTATTATTGGAATTTATTTCATGTGAATATAAAATTGAAATTGATTTCAGTATAAACCATTCAATAATAATAAAGTAATTTATCAATAATTAAATTTCATAATGTTAAGTATGGTTTTGACCTTAAAAGTTTATTGTAAATGTCATTCCGGTTGAGGTATTACAGATTTTAACATATTATCAAAGCACTGTGCATTTCATGTTAATTTGTTGAAACTAAAGCAACAAAAATAAATATAGTAATTAGGATGGCATGGCAGCAATGGCATAAAGGAGAAAAAGAAATATTATTCAAATAGTTTATTACTTTTTCTCTACAAGTTTCAAGATTCAACTCTTCATTTTATCCAAATGTTAAAAGGAGAAAGGAAATTACAAGATTACCAATAATTAAATACAAGATTTGACCAGGGAAATAATGGACGCAGGTCAAAGTTTATTTGGTGCTGTAATGAAAATCAAGAGCGTTGGGCGAAGATCTTTAATTTTCCCAGCGAAGGCCACGACTATATGTTAATATTGAGCTTTGCTGCAACCTCCTTAGCCCCACAATCAGCATCGCACTTCATCTCGCAGAAGGTGTTACCATGGCCATCGTTGCGGCAGTCCTGCTGGCAGTTTCTGAAGCATGAAGAGAAACGATCCTCATCTGCCTCGACCATTCGGACGCCCATTGTTGCTGCCACAACAATGCACACCAGAAACACTGCAACAAACTTATTGGCCATTGTCTTTGTTTTCTTCTTGTCACTGCTGTTTTGCTTTCTGGAATGTTTTTGATGGGTCGAGGTATTTGTAGAGACAGGGAAGCTTAATTTAGGTAGTCAGGCGGAAGACGAGGAACTCGAGTGACTAATATTAGATGATGTAGCTAAAATTATGGTTTACTAATTGCTGAGTAATGCACCAAATTTGTCGAAGAGAGGAACGACTTTTTCGTGCTTGTAGTTGCAACAATGTAACAAACTTCACTTTTCTTTTTGGTAAAACATCAACTTAGATTATTACCTAAACATAAGAATTCAAGTTTCCTCCCCGCATCATTCTTATGCAGAAGCAAATATTTTTGGTTCTACAATAATGGGTTCAAAAAGAAATTAGTGACAAAATCAATAACATCTATTAAAATTGTCTCTAAATAGGTGTGGCAGTGAAAGTACCTATCCAGGGCAGTGCATTGGCTTCCAGAAATTCCCTCTTTGCCTTTCTTCCGTTATCTTTTTCCACTAGACTTTCTCCTTCTCTCGATTTCTACTGTTCCTTTATCATTTTCCCTATTTCCCCTGTTTAATTGCTTTTTACTCTTTTCGATTTGCTTCCCCTCCTCCTCCTTCATTGGGTATTATTTTCTAGCATCATAGTGTTCTGGCGTGCGCCCATGGACTGTACACTCCCTCCCGCAACTTGCTGAGGGATTCTTAACTAGTATGAAACCGGCTATGGAAATGAACATTTAACTTTGGAGGTAAAATTCGGTGATTTTTAGTATATGATGTGCATAGGTGAATTGTTGGAAGGATATGAAATCATTATTGAAGTTAATGTTACCATATTCAGCAATCAAACAGAAGGCTGCATTGTTAAAATACATACTGGAATATATGAGGTTACTGACTTCAAGGAAAAAAGAGCTTATAGTCTATTATAAAACAGAGTCGCAACTTATCTAACATGAAGGAGCCTGTTCAGAACATATTCCCTGAATCGCCAATTACCTTCTTATGAGAACTACAGCATTCATCATATGCATGCATGTGTTATTTGTTGTATCAAACTTGTCATATGACTGGAGTTTTCTGTTTTGCAGAACCCATACTCTATCAACATCCTTTTGGCTGGCTATGATAAGGAGATTGGACCATCTTTCTACTACATCGATTACATTGCCACTCTTCACAAGATTGATAAAGGAGCATTTGGTTATGGATCATAATTTTGTCTCTCAATGATGGATAGACACTTCCATAGTGAGATGACAGCGGAAGAAGCCATTGATTGATTTGGTAGATAAATGCATCACGGAGATTCACTCAAGGCTGGTTGTCGCTCCTCCTAATTTTGTTATCAAGATAGTTGACAAGGTTGGTGCTAGAGATTATGCCTAGCGTGAATCCATCAAGGATACCGGATTTTCCACTGCCCAAGAACCTTTTGAGTCTAGTTAGATTATCCTTTTTCGATTTCACTGTTTCTAAGAAAGTTAACACTTGAATAGTACCTTGATTAAGAATTGGTGACTTATTTACTAAATTAAAGAGTACCTTGCTGTTCTAAACGTGCAATGTATTATACTCATTGGCATTTTAATTAGGAGCTTTTTATTGTGTCATCGTGTGTACTTGTGTTGCACATGCTTGCAGGATAGAGGTACATTGGAAGGTTTGAAATCATTTTGTGCCGTATTATGTCCCAATTGATTTTTTACCTTCTCTAACAGGATTGTTGAATGTGTGTGTGCCCACTTTTGTGTTCCCTAATGTCTACTGATGCTATGTCCCCTATCAGGTTCCTTGCACATTGAGTTGCCATTGGTGTTATCCATTAATGATCTTGTCATCAAGATATTGATGCTTCAAGGTTAATGAAGCTATTTATACACCCTCCAAGTTGAGTTGCCATGGCCAAGAGTTTTGGCCTTGGCAATATTGTTTTGATATTTTTATATGGTTGAGTATACCATGCAGATTTTTAAGTTCCTAATATCCTTAAGGCTAAATACACTAATGAAAATTTGATTGTGTATGTAACTGTTTAGAACTTATAATTTTCATTGAGAATATAGGATTTTCAATCTATGCTCCCAAATTCCTGGCTTTAAACTCAGGAGCTAGCATAGTTGTCAATTTGAAGCACTTCATTAGGCAGCTATAAATTGGTCCTAACTTCTAGAGCTGTTTGATGTGTTTTGTATAAGTAGGATTGTGCATGTATCAGTCATGGGAGGTGTATAGTTGTCCCATTTTTATATAGCGGGTTTTTGTGGGTAGCTATGAGTAAGATTTGGGGAATATACCTGCTTTTTGTGCCCAGGTATAGCCCACAAATTACTGGTTCTTTACTAATGTTTTTTTGAAGAGGATTTTTCCATCCTCCTTTGCAATGAAACTCCAATCTTTCAAAAAAAAAAAAACTTCTAGAGCTGTTTATAAACTTGCTTGGGACGATTCAATGTTTGCCGCATACATGTTCTTTATCAACATGGATCAAATATAATTGAGTTTTGCTATCTGATATATAAGATACAAATAAATGCGGGGGCCAAGAGCCACCATTAAACTCAGATCACTCACAACGAAATAAGCTCACATATCCAGAACTTAAGAACAAATATAGAATACAGTTAGGACTCAATAGAGCTTGAAAATTGTGATTCCAATCAATAATATGAGTAGTGATGGAGGGGAAATGTAAGATGGATTAGATGCCGATGGCTCTAATACTGGCCTAATCCCAGGATTTACTGTGGCTGAGGGGGCTTCTGGTTCATCCTCTTCTCCTGGTGCTGTTGCAGGTATTAAGTCCTGGAGCGTATCAGATTGCGGTGCTGGACCTTCTGCTGAAGCTTTGGAAGCTGTCCATAAAAATAATTTTCCTTTTAGGGAAAGAAGTCTAGGTTTGCAGGGTATTGCTCAAACTACGAGGTTTGTTTTTGTTATTCAAAATACCGATACAGATTACCTCTAGGACTTAAAGCAGACGCGGCTGTTGGTGGAGGGGTCGGAGGAAGTAGAAAAGGAACAGGGCCTGCCACAAAAAAGTTAATTTACATTTTTCTTTGGATTAGTTAATGCAAATTCTTTGGTAACCGAAGAATGTATAGTTAATTGGTATGAGAAAGCATCCTAGTTCTACACTTTCCACAGCACTAATAAAATTCCAGTGACATGATTTACTCAGTTGTCAGCAGAGATGTTATTTATGAGCCCCTTATGTCTTGGGGCACTGCCCCAGTTCGTGTGGGATCCAAACCAATGCAAAAAAGAATTGATCTGAATCAAAAGAAAGCAGACGGAAATAGCAGCTCTTAGATCCTAGTTTCCCCCCAAAGTTAAAACTCATGAAAAATCCAAAAAAAGTTTCAGTTGCATATGTTACCTGGAGCAGGTAGAGGAGTGCCAGAATCTGCAAAACACATGAAATGGACCGTTAAGAGAGTTGCAGGACTCAAGAGGGATGTGTACAAGGATTTTAGATGAGGCAGACTAATTAATAAAACCTTTGCACTGCACTGGAACGCCACCCATGTTACAAGCTCGGGGGAGACTGAGTGCCAGGGTTCTGTTTATGGGCAGTTGGAAAGGTACATTTGCTGTAATTATAAGACAAGCACAATCCATGCTACCGCTCATGAGCGACTTGAATGCACCGCAACAGCCCTGAGTTGGCGATGAGCCATTGCTAGTGCTTCCAGTGATAAAATTTAGGCATGGGGTGAAGCTGCTGATCATTGAGGCTGTGCAGGGTGTAGAAATTTGTCCATTAACTGATATGAATGACACAGCTGCTAATATTGCAATGACTTGGAAAACCTTGAAACCTTCCATGCCTTGTGAGTGAAATGGAAGAGTGTGGAGCAGTGAAACGAGTGTAAAGTTCTTGGTTGGGTCAAGTGCGTGATGGAAAGCGAATTGAAAAGATTTATAGTTTGGGAGTAATTCAAGCTACTTGGAGGGGAAAAGCAGGCAGTTTTGAAGTGGGTTCTGGAGTTCAACTACTTTTAACTAATTTCCGCCACTGAAGTAATGTTTTTTTTTTTTAATTATTTTCACATTTTATATACCATAATGAAACTACAAGCAGTTCAAGGTAGGTAGTTTGGCATGTTAGTTGTAACTCTGGATTTGCCATTACTATTTTTTTTTTCCCTGTTTAATTATGGTAGTGACTCGGTTGATTGTAGTTGCCTTCTCTTTTTGGTTGAAATGGGGTGCAACCCTGCATCTTCCTCATAACATAGAAAAGAACGCAGGGTAGGTTTTCAATCAACACCAATGGTCTATTGCCCAATGTGTCAAGTAGCCTTATTTTCTTAAGCAGTGTATGGTCCAGGGATGTCAAATGCCTTTTTCTTTTTTTCTTTTTTTTTTTTGTTTTTCATTTTGGGAGAAGTGAGATTTCAATTCGCTTTTTAAGCAAGAATGTGCATGTGAAATGCTTTTAATTAAAAAAAAAGGGAATAATAGCTTGTTTGATATTAATAGTCTAATTAAGAACAAAAATGATTAGTGCACAATTAAACCATAACTACATGACACAATTCTTGCTAACATTATTCATTTCAGAATTTGGACTATAGTCTTATATTTACAAATTAAGACGGATCTAAAATTTTATTTGAGAGATGATTAAAGAGTAATCATATAAAGTTATAGATTGGATCAATTATTTGATTTTAAATAAAAATTTAATCACTTTTAAAATAAAATAAAATTTGATTAGATGTGATAAAATTATATATTTTTAATTATTTATAAAAAATAATAAAATAATTTAAAATTAAGGAGTGGCGTTCGCGACCATTCCTCCGCAAAGTTTTCAGTCTTTGACGTATGGCATCTAGAGGCTTTCTGAGAATGTTGAGTAGTGAAGTTTGGCGTGTCCACTATAAAATAGACCTGTGATTGTTTCACCTCATTAACCTTTTGTCCTTTGCGCGTTGGTGAGAACTTCTTAAACACAACCTTTTGTCTATAATTTCATATCATGCTGTCTTGAAAGAAAACCGAAGCCCTTAAGCAAAACATAATTAAACTGAAATATACTTCGGAAATCGAGAATCTGTTTAGTTATCGAACAGCCCTCAGGTTTAGTAGGAGTTGGCCATCCAAATATACCAATCTATTTGTCACTTTCCTCAAAGACTTTACTATATAATTCCAGCCGTTTCATTCTTTTTCTCACTCAAACCCCAAGTCTCCGGATCCTATCAAACAATTTGACTTCCAACTTCCCTGGTTCTTGCACGCAAGATCCATCTCTCTCCACTTTCTGAACATTCTAGGCAGACGGAAGTTCTGAGAAAAAGGAAATGGCTTCGAGAGGACTTGAGATGGGCCTAATCCTAGTCCTGATGGGGATGCTGTGGGCTGAAGCCAACGCCCAAAGCTGCACCGCGGCACTCACCAGCTTATCTCCATGCCTAAACTACATTACTGGAAATTCATCCACCCCATCATCTACATGCTGCTCACAGCTGAAGAGCGTCGTTCAATCATCACCACAATGTCTTTGCTCTGCGCTTAACAGTGGCGCTTCAATGGGAATTGCTATAAACCAGACTCTTGCTCTGCAACTCCCTGGTGCTTGTCAGGTGCAAACTCCATCAATTAACCAGTGCAATGGTGAGCTCAATTAACTTTTGATTTATACTAATGTTTATCATACTTTTCTATCACAAGGAGACATTTTTCTTTTCTTTGACATGAATTAAATATTGCCTGGTGGAACAGCTGGAACACCTTCAACTCCAGCAACTCCAGCAGCTCCACCAGCAGCGTCTTCAACTGGTTCACCATCAGATTCTTCTGATGATACACCCGACGGTGCCATTACTCCATCAGCGTCAGACGTTCCTTCTGGTACGCATTAAAATTGTTCTTGTCATCAAGCTGATCGAAAAAAGAAAATTATATTTCTTGATTCTAATGGCAAGTTTTCAGGCATTATTATATGATTAAGGGACAGATTTTCATGTTGGTGCTTGGATAAATATGCAGGAACAGGATCTAAATCTGTCCCATCAATTGACGGGGGATCATCCGATGCAAGCATAGCAAAAGCTTCCCTTCGTTTGATTCTCTTCCTTCTCTCCATTGCAACCGTCACCAAATTCTGAGTTAGTCGGGGTCCTCTATAGGGAATTGTTGCCTGTTATATATAGCTTTGATGATGATTCTTTATCCCTTAGTTTCGTGATATGATTTTTGTTTCCAATGATAAGAGTGTTGTTGTACTGGTTTGTTTGAGTTGTTTAACAAGAAATTATCCAGGGACTTTCTTAGTTCCCTTTATTATTCGTTTGGTCAAATTCTGAAATTAGTCTCCATATTATATTAAAACTGTAACTTAATCCTCTTATTATTATTTGCACAAATTGAGTTTCTCCGCTTTTAACAATTAATTGTTCATCTTAATTCAATCATCAACACTGTACACTGTTAAAATTGTCTTTGTTAAATTTTGTTTACGTAACGTTGAACATGTTGACTAAAACTAAAAGTAATTTTTTTACAAAATAAAAAACAATATATTTTTATTTAAAAAATTAGAAAAATTTAAAAATAAAAAAATTACTATTTATTAAATACTACAATTATATTTTTATTTTTTCTAAACCAAAAAATAAGACATAATTTTTAATTTTTTAAAAATTATAAAAATTTAAAATGCAAAACTTGTTATGAATATCTATTTATGTTATCTAGTTTTGGATGTAAATTAGATTGAATCAACCTTAGGATTTAATCCATTCATTTAATCTCTTAATATTACCTTCGTCTTATAAATTCAATCTAGATAAGGAGTTATTAACTTATAAGTAGACCCTTTCACTTCATTTGTAAATACACACTTGAGTAAAATCTTCTTACTCTCTCTAAATACTTTCTTATATTTCTTTTATATTTATTCTCTTAAGATTTATTTCATAACAAGTTATTAGTACGATTCTTTGATTTCTCTAGTATAAGATTTATTATGTTTTCATCATCTTCGATGGGGTTTTGATTTTTGATTTTAAAAAATTAAGTAAGTGACTTAATATCTATTTAATATTTCCATTCCCTAAAATCAACCTTAATATGAATTTGCTATTATATAGCTACTAATAAAAAAATTATAAATATTCATTCCTTGAAGTGAATGTGATAAACGAGTTACTAATAAAAAATTATAGATCACTCCATTGCCTGAAGTGAATGTGACATCATTTAATAATTATGGTCATAATCATAGATCCATCAATTCCTTGAAGTGAATGCAACATCATTTAATAATTATGATGGCCATAATAATTTACACTATCCAGTATTTTATTGAGGATAATTTTGCCACTAGAAGTTGATGAATAATTTTACCGTTAGAATCTAAGAATAATTTTATCATCAAAAGTAAATGAATAATTTTACCATTAGAAGTTGATGGATATCTTAACTCATTAACCCACGAGAAGTTGAACACCCACAAAAAATAAATAGATACTTGTAACTTACCAAAAGTAATAATAATTTCAACCACCAGAAGTAAATGAAAATGAAAAGATAAAACAGAAAGAATAAAACGAATATAGAAATCATATTATCATTAATGTAGCATGAAAAACTATTGATCACGTACCTGTTGTACGTTTTGAATTTTGTTAAGCATCACTGAAAAGTAAAATACCTTTTGATGATTTTAATCATGATCAAGTGTAGACGTTATACTTTTTTATTATTATTGATATTATTTACTTGTTTATGTATTAATTAAGCATTAAAGTATTCTAGATAGACCTGTCAATATGGGCCGGCCCGACCAGCCCGGCCCTAGCTTGTGGGCTGAAAAAATATCGGCCGGGCCGAGCCAGCCCATATTTTATGTGGGCTACAAAATGTTCAGCCCAGCCTAGCCCTTGCTAGCCCATGGGCCGGCCGGGCTAGCCCTGCCCCCCTCCTCCGGCTCCCACGAGTCCCGGTTCCCCTCGCGCCCTACCCGCCCCCCTCCGGCTCCCACGAGTCCCGGTTCCCCCTGCGGCCCTGCCCGCCCCCTCCGGCTCCCACGAGTCCCGGTTCCCCTGTGGCCCTGCCCCCCTCCTCCGGCTCCCAGAGTCCCGGTTCCCCCCTGCGGCCCTACTCGCCCCCCTCCGGCTCCCACGGGTCCCGGTTCCCCCTGCGGCCCTGCCCGCCCCCTCCGGCTCCACGAGTTCCGATTCCCCCTGCGGCCCGCCGGGCTGGCCCGTACCAACCTGGATCACCCAAGCTTGGGAAACGAGTATAAACCTCACTGTAGCACTAGCAAAACCCGAGGAAGAAAATTTTGAAAAACCTAGCATCTAGTTGCTAGTAACCACAAGAAAAGAGAAAAAAAAAAAGAGAGAAAAAGAGAAAAACGAAAGTGCAACCATTTATAGGAGCCAGATTTGGGATTTTAGGGTTGGGAAAGGTTATGAGTGGTGCGTTGTGTGAACCGTCGGCTATAAGAGTTAGAGTCGAGTTTTGAAGGAGCAGATTAGAGGAGAGAAAGGTGGTGCTGTCGGTTGTTGGGTGAATGAGTAAAGGGAAACTTTTGGGTGAAAGAGAAGGGAAAAAGAAGGCTTTTTAGGGAGAGTGTCGCTGGCAGTAAGGATGAAAGTAGTGCGCTATGGGTGCTGCCGATTATGAGTAATCGTGGTGTGAGAGAGTTGTTAAAAGAGCAAAAAGAATGGAAGCTTTTTAGAGAGAGGAAAGAATAAGCAGCAGAAAAGAAAAAGAAGAGGGAGGAAAGTGAGAGCAAAAGATAAAAAAGTTGGGTTAGAAACCCAATATGGTGCCGTTTTAGAAGAAGTAAAATCACTCTTTTGGTTTCCAAACGGTGCATTTGGCAGAGTGGATCCGACGGGCTACAATAGATTTTCTGCACATTTGGTATGGGGAATAGCACCCAACTGTTTATTGTAACTTTGTTGGTTTAGTAGGGCAACAAGGAATAGTAATTCCTTAATAATAACTATTTTTTAAAATGAGTAAAAAGTCCTCTTCAGCTATACCTGATTCTCTGTTTGGTATTATCTATTACATGTCTTATGGAATAGTTATGAAACTTGTAATGACCAAATTACCACTCTTAGATTTATAAAATTACAATCCTATTCATATAAAACTTTTTTGCTCTCTCTTCCTCCTTTCCCTCTTTCTCTCAGCCGCTCTTCGACGGCTTAGTTGCCTCTCTCATTCTCTCTTTCACTTGCACTCATCAGCAAAACCAAATATTAGCGACTGCGACGGTGAAGGCAATTTCACAACCGAATATAGTCAGAGAGTGTCGATTTAGTACTTTCGATAAGATTTAACCGAGTACTCGCCAAAGCTAGCACCCACGACTAGATCTGGCCACGGGAAGTACCAGATCTGGTGTTTCTCAACCAGATCCCATAGTTGGATCTAACACTCCACAGCCAGATCCAACCACAGAAAACGCCGATTTGGTGCCTCAGTGGCTAGATCCAGCCACATGGTGCGCTAGATCGGTGTTTCATTACGCCGGCCACCTTGGAGAAGAAGAAAGGAAAAAGGGCAAAAAAGAATAAAAAAGGAAAAAATATTTATAAATTATAAAAAATAATATTTCAAATTTAGAAATTAATTAAAATTATTAATATTGTAATCATAATAATATTAAATTATGAATAAAATATTAATAAATAAATTATACTAAAATATTAATATTTAAATTATTAATTATTAATATTTTAATTAAATTATAAATTATTAATATTTAAAAAATAATAAATCATATATATATGATCAAGGGTATTTTTATCTTTTTATTTTCTATTCTTTTCTTATTCCAAAATTATTTTTACTAACCAAATATTGTTATAAGTCATAATAATTATTTATATTTTATTCTATTCATCATATCAAACTATGTAATACTTATTCTATTTTATTTCCACCTCATTTTATTTTCACATAATAACTGTTATATTCTATTCTTATCTATTCCATGAACCAAACGTGTTATTTAGGATTTGAAAATTAATGTAAACGCAAAAAATACAAAGATGAGAGTAATAGCAAAAATCACAAAAATGTTTCTAAAATGACTAGTTTAAAAAAGAGAAATTAGATTGGAGGAATATTTATTAAAAATACCTAAACTTAGATAAATGAAATATGTATATAAAACAAAGATAAATGTCTACATAAAACATGTCCATAATGTTAGATCTAGATAGCTAAAAATAAAAATCAAATATAGAAAAATATAACAAAAAGGAAGAGAATGTATAAGTAAAAAAAAAAAACTTAAATAGAAGACTAGAACATGTCAAGTTTTTTAAGAAATATATATATATATATATATATATAACATAATAATAAATAATATAAATGAATCTTTATAAATGAAAAGAAATATAAAATGACAATAAAATATATTTATCATAAATGGAAATATGTTTTGTAAGTAAGAGAAAAGGAAATATTTATATTACAAATTTATCTAAATATTTGTAAATATAATAAATATAAAAATATATGATGCCATATAAAGATATAAATAAAACGATTATTTTTAAGTTAATCCGAAGATGGGATTTCACTTGGAAAGGGCTAAAAGTTGCCCCTTTCAGGGTGAATTTTTTAAGTGTGGATTCGAGGGGGATTTTCACCAAAGCATCAGGATAAATCCAAACTTTATATATTCCAATACCTATTAACTCAAATAATCGTTTTCAATGTTAAAAAATAAATTTATATAGTGTTATATTTATATCTAGATTGATATAGTTAGTTAATTAGCTTACACAACTATCCCTAAATAAAATTAATTAAATTTAAATTTAAATATTAAATAATTAATTATTTATTAAATAAGAAATCTATAGCTAAATAAAATATATTAACTCATAGTATTAATTAAAGGCTAGTGACTTAAGTAGCATGTTTCTAAAAAAGATAAATACAATTAAATAAATAAATAAGTAAGACAATAAATTACCTTAAATTATTAAATACATTGTACTATAAATTATGAATTAACTAAACCATGTTTAAGCGTGTTCATGTAGACATCACTCATAATTTTATCTTGTCATAATATGCCACGTATATTTTGTTAATGAGACAGGAATTTCGATGATGAGATTTATTCTTTCAGGGATATCCCTAGATGAGGAAAACTTCAAGACTTCACCAAAGCGTTGGGATAGTCTACGAATGATTTTTCAATACAAGGTTGTCGCTCTCATTATTTAAAATTGATAAATCATGATATCATTTTACAACTACAACAAGGGCACTCATAAAATCGAATAAAAAGATTAAATCTAGTAATATAATAAAGGATTAACTAATAAACAAAGATTAAGGAAACATCAATGGTTTAAGTTTTAATAGGATAACATAAGATTAAATGATACGGTTCGTGAAACGGGTGCACGAGAGGTGCTAATCCTTCCTCGTGCGTAACCGGGGAAAATGTATTTGCACTAGTTCGAGAAATCTTGTTTTGCGAAAATGAATCGTGAAAGTTCTATATATAGAGCTTGATAGAAATAGTGAGTCAAGAACAGCCTTTAATGCATATAATGAGTATTATTATTGAAAAGAGCTTTAATTTACATAATAAGTAACAATTATTGGAACACATTATGTGGATATTAAAATATTAATTTTATCATATGTAATGAGTAATGGTTAAAAACCAATCGTATGATCATTGAAGTTTAATGGGTAACTGTTACTAAAATCCATTATATGGATATTAAAGGATTACTTTTTTTGAGTAACAATGAGAAATTTATTATGTGATCATTGTAGAGAGTTTTATGGCTATTAATAGTGTAATAAGCGACACGAGAAGAGATTGAAGGAAACCATTGGGGGAAATATGGAAGGCCGTGGTTCATTTCAAAGTGGAAATCTTCTGTTAGAAGGTAATGAAGTAGGATTGCAGTTACGGCAGAACTAGTTAAAAGAAATCTCCTAAGTGCTGATGTAGCCAATTGTGTTTTGTGCAGAGGGAGGAAGGAAACAGTGGATCATTTGTTCTTTGAACGCTTGAAGAGTTGGAAAATATGGAGACAGGATTGGCTCGGTAGTGGGGAGTTCAGTGGACAGCACAAGCAAAGGCCATTAACTTTTTCTTGAAATGGAATGACCTTATTAGGGTAGAAGACTTCAAGGTTTGGAGATTGACGCTAGTTGCCTTTATCTGGACTATTTGGAGTGGTGCGAAATGAGATGGTCTTTCAAGCAAATTATGGAATGGTGAGCAATGCCTTGATCTCATCAAGATTAGAATTGCATGGTGGGTTTAGGGGCTGTTTGGTGGAATTTCGATCGGGGAGGTATAGGGGGTTTTGATAGACAAGAGAGGTCGGATTAAGGTCATGTTCTCTAAAGCAGTTAAGACCATGCAAGCTAACTTTGCTGAAGTCCTAGCCATTCAGGAAGCATTTAGGATATTTGGAGGCTCTAGATGGATAAGAACTATAGGCTTAGAGGCGGAGAGTGACTCTAGTAATTTTGTCTAGTGGATCTTAAACCCAAGCAAGGCACCAAGGAAGTTGAGAAAGCAGATTATAAGTCTTGAAAGTTGGAAAAAAGCGATTAAGTGGGGGGTTTCAAAGATTCCTAAGGAGATCAATGAGAAGGCCGACGAATTTGCAAAGTTAAGCCTGTCAAGGAGTGAGGATTTCTTATGGATATCAGATCAGAAAAGAATAGAGATAGGCGCAGTGAACCGTCAGGGGCTGTTTCGTTTGGAACGTTGCTTGCTATTCCTTTAGAGGCTAACTTCTTCTCTTTTTTCTTGGTTTCTGAGACTAAGGTTTGCTTGATGTACAGCTTTGGTGATTGACTGATTCTTCTTTGATTTAAAGCTCTGGAGTTTTTGAGAATGGTAAGCTGCTTTCCTATCCTTAAATGAAAACAGGAAAAAAGAGAAAAATAGTATAAAAAATAAAAAAATAATAAATAAAAAAATGAAGAAAAGAGAAACAAGAAAGTTGAAAAGGATTTTCCTGATAGGCCTCGGGTTTTCATGTCAAATATAGGAGATCGAGGGATTCGTTCAAGAGTTGGCTTTAGTTCGGGACTTGTCCTTTGTGGAGAAGCTATCTTATTCTTTCTGTATGGTTTGCCTATAAAACCATGCATGGGGTAAGATTTTTTCTCTTGATGTGCAGTTCTGGTTTTTGTTTCATGCGTTTCCGTTGAATTCCCTAAGAGGTGTTTTGGGTTATTGTTGTCTAAGTTCTCAAAGGAATGTTGTTGTGTTGGCTTTAGTTGTAGGAAGGCTACCCTGTTATGCTGTTTTCGTTTTAAAGTTATGTTTGGTTAACAAAATAAAATAAAATAATTATTATATAAAAA
>NW_018397258.1:6725264-6769690 GCF_002168275.2 Theobroma umbraticum | reverse complement strand
AAAATACCAAATGCCACCTTAATGTACACTGTTAATGTATTAACTATTAATGCATATAGTAATAAAGTAATGATCTTTTAATTTGGTGATAGTAAATGTTTTTAAGAGAAATAAATATCAGGATGAAATAACTCACGAGTAGTAACTAATGAAAATACAGCAAAAACAAAAAGGAAACTTGAAGAACTTTAAGAAACAGCAGTAATTTAGCATGGTCTTATGAACATGAGCAGGTAATTAGTTTGAAACGGATCCGGGTAGTATTCAAGTTTCTGATCCTAATAAACACCACCCAACCGACCTTTTCTTTTCTTTATTCCTTTAAAGGAGCCCTCTTGGATTTTGCGTCGCTGAATTTATATTGTCTTGGAAAAGAAATGTCTATGTTGCCTTTATCAGGTTGATTGGTGGATTCGGGAATTTCTCGCTTCCACGTGTTCATTATACACCTTTCAAGGAAAATACTCTCCCCGTAGCCTTGCATATAACAAAGTAGTGGGTATAAATTCTTTTAACCTGCTTTAACAGAAAAGAAAAATTGATATCTGATGCATTACATATTCTTTAAAGGAGTGCAACCCACCATCTGAAAAAAATAGAGAGAGACTTTAAGGCTGACTTTATTAAAAACTCATTTTATAAAGTTCTAAATTTAGAGTTGTTTACCTAAGAATCTCTTATGAAGTAGGAAAAGTTGGTGAACAATATAAAGCACAGCTGCCTCCCTTTGGTCACGTTTCCCCTTTATAAATCACACCCCCTGTCTTCTCCCTACAAGCCACATACAATAGTCCATTGACCCAGACTTCCCTCACTTTTAACATTTCAAGACTTAAACTCCAAGTTGTCACAAGCAAATCCTACAACAAGCGATGGCAGCTAGAAGCATGATGGAAGCAATGCTTGCGGCGGTGGCTATAGTTGCAGCGACTTTATGGACAGGAGCTGTGGCACAATCAAGTTCAAGTTGCACCAGTGTGCTCGTTAGCATGTCTCCATGCCTGGATTATATACAAGGAAACTCATCAAAGCCATCTTCTTCATGCTGCTCCCAGCTTGCTAATGTTGTGAGGTCACAGCCTCAGTGCCTCTGCGAGGTCCTTAATGGTGGTGCCTCATCACTTGGAGTCAGTGTTAATCAGACTCAGGCCACGGCTCTCCCAACAGCTTGCAATGTTAAGACTCCCCCTGCTAGCCAGTGCAATGGTAAGAAAATTAAGTTTCCTTAGCACTCCCTATTTAGCAAGGAAAGAAAATTCTCTAAACATTTCTGCTCTGGTTCAAGTTCTAAGTTCTGATTGATTGATTTTATGTTAATCTACAGCTTCTTCTCCCTCCGACTCCCCATCAGGAACATCAGATTCTCCTTCAGGTATAAGAAGTAACGACTGCTTTTAACTTGCTAACATGTAAATTTTGGAATCCCAATAGCGTTAGCTACAATTCTATAAATTAGACTAATATGTACATGTTGGTTCTGTTGGTACAGGTGGTGCGTCTAAGACTGTTCCAACAACAGACGATAGCACATCAACTGGGAACTCCACTAAGCTCTCATTTTCAAAGCTCTTCGTCTTGCTCTTCATTGCGTTCCAGGCTTCAAGCTTTATCACCGTCTAAGCTTCCGTCACATTATGCCCCTGATGGACCCTCTGTTACCACCATTTAAGTAGATACATAGGGAGTGCAGTTTTTTCTTTGTTGATTTTCAATGTGTCATTAAATTATTTGGAGGAATAATTTATTGGGGAATGTATTGGGTTATTTGGTTTTCTTCAGATTTCTAAATTCTAATAAAAATATGTTTTGCATTTTCATAAATATAGCATGCTTAGTCATAAGATCTTGAGAGTGAATTATCACTGGTGTACGAAGCAGCGGCATAACTTCCAGATTGAAATCGTAACGTCACGCTCAGAAAGCAAAACTTAGGACTTAAGGCACGTTGATGGTAACCTAGACGCTTTAAGAAATGTCGCTGGGCACATTGAAAAGGAAAAGTTAGTACGAATTTGACAGCTAAATTTATGAGGAGTTTCTGGTCAAAGGCGGCTCCTGGCCAAAGACTCTGGGTTTGGTCCAGGGTTGGGCCCGAGCAAATACCAACCCAATACACAAGGGGTTAGCGAAAATTAACTTTAGAAAGTCGTGTTTATCAATCAATTAGGTCAAGTCATCAATCAACATCAATATTCAAATACCATCAATATAGATATTGATCCATTTGAGATGCGAGCGAGCCAAGAAATTAAACGCCATGCACCTGCACCTAACTTAATTACAGTACTAATTCATTCATGTACAAAGAGAGAGAGAGAGAGTTCACACCCATTTGCATCGCTGCTACGTATTTATCAGTGTGCATCAGTAAATGTCAAATTAAAGCCACAAATTTAATGATTTTCTTTCTTTTTGGGTGCATATTTGCTTCAAGATATGCATCTATTTTACTAGTACTCTAGTATTGATATGTAGACCATAGGCCTATCTAATCCTCCTTAGGCCTTTCCTTGATTGTTTTCCGATAAATTCAAACCCGATTACTAGTAATTAGATTTTGCTAAATTAACTACATTACCGAACTCACCCAATTTAAGTCCTTGGGACTCTGTTTTTTTTTCAAGATATATTCTTTTGAGATTTAATGCATTTACACCTATTATATATATATATTTCTTTTTCTTATCAAGAGTATTATGCTTGAAGTATGACTCTCTACCCAATCTACCCAATTTTTGAAAATTAATATTATCATCGCCTAGTTATTTTTATCATAATACATTAATTTTTTTTATGAAAAAATGGGTGCAAATGTATCCTAAAATTTTATCTTATGTTGAAGTAAGAGTTGGGTAGCCCTTTGCTTGTACCAAATGGCTACAAGATAGTAGATGCTTTCTTTTCCATAGTGTGATTTTTAAATGCTTAGAAAAGAAAACAATAAAATAAATAACCAGTAGGAAAATGTCAAAAAATAAAGGGTCATTTTCAACACGTGCCGTGTACGTGTCAACGAAAAATGAAATCAGGGAGTAAAGCAAATGCCATCCGAAGTGGAATATCCACACGCTTTATTCTGTTTGTTCTAGAGAGGTACCCTAAAATTAGAACCAAATTGTTTTTTTATTTGAGGAACCCTAAAAAAGAGTTTTCGTAAAATAAAAAAAAAACATCTTTATTCTTATATATATATATATATATATATTTTAACCAAAAGTCTTTATTACTACTTCCAAAAAAAAAAAGTCTTTATTACGTTCAATCACATAATCAAACTGCAAAGAAAAAAAGGAAAAAGGAAAAACATTGTTTTTGTAACTCAGCGTTTCCTTAGCTGTGAAAAGTTTCTCTCTCTCTCTCTCCGTCGCATATTTTCTCTTCTCAGGCAATTACACGCTGCCGTTTCGCTTCCTCTCTTCCCTCTCTCTCTCTCTCAACAACGAAGCTCAAATCTTTTTCTTCTTTGCGGGGTCTTGGCTTTCAGGTAAGGCATCTTCTCTTTGTTCATTTCAGACGCTTTAGAATTTGAGCCATTTTTCTTCACTTGCCTATTTTTTAACCGATATTTGTTGGCAATTCCTTAGAATTTGAATTTAATTTTCAAATTACGGAATACCCTTTCTTCCTTATGCTGAATTATAAGTGGGGTTTATATGAAAGTGAAGGAACGTTGGTTGCAGTCCTTTTTAAAAGCAAGTTTCTTTTTGTTCATATTGCTGAAATTTTAGGGTTTTGTTCGCAATTTGATGTTTTGATTTTTCCTGGGTTAGGATTAAAAAGTTGATGAAGTGAAATAGAAGTCTCTTTGTCTGTGATTGTGAAATTCGGTTGATTCGGGGCAATGAAATGTATTCTGATGCCACTTTTGTTTGTAAATGTGCTAGATTTTGTGCTTGTCGTTTGTGGAAATGTGTCCATTTTACTGTGAAGTCAGGGTTTTGGCGTGGATCATATTTTGATGTCGGAATTGCTGCCTTTTTTCTTTTTAATTGCTTTTGCTTATATAAATATTGATACTTGAACAATGTAAAGATATTATCCTAGATCTTTAAAGTTTCTGAATTCGTATGCATATATTAGTGGTAGCTTGTAGTCGAAGCTTATTGCAATATAATTTCTGATCTGGGTTTCTGTTTGAGCCAAATTTCACGAAATATATATTATTTGTTGTCTGTCGAATTCAGTGCATTATCATTTGTTAGATAAGTCTGCCTGAGGAGAAGAAAATAGATTGTTTGTCAGTCATTGCAGTCTAGGCTCTCAGCTATGGTAACTTTTCTGCTATGTTTTTGCAGATAAGTATAAACTGATGTGTTATACAGGTAGGAACTGGAATTCAGTTTGAATGTTAATTTATTTCTTGGAGGATCTTCCAGAGTTTTCTGAAAGTACTAGCTTTCACAAGTGCTCTGAAAATGAGTTGAAGGACAAAACTTTATAATGACTTGCAATGTTAGCGTTTTAAAAGGTTGGGCCGTTGAGTTAAGTTCTCATTTAGAAACAATTCTTTGGTAAGGGTTTTTTACTGTAAAAATTTGGATAACGCCGGAAGTCTGAAATCCATGGACTAAAATTCTTAGCTGGGCTCCATACTTGACATTATACATTTGCAAATTGTAAATCCAAGTATCCAATGGTGAATATCTGAAGGTATTATCCATATTCTTCCTACTTGCTTAGAAGCTTGGATGCAAAAGATGTGTTAAATCAAATTCTATTTCTGAGATTACTCATTGTCATTATTTGAACTCTTCCAAAAGGTTGTTTTCTTCCATCCACCCCACTTCTTTTGTTTGTCTTCCCCTTTATGAGTATTCTGGATTCTCTTTCCTTTCCATCTCTCCATCTCTTTGTTAAGAAAATATCTTCTCTCAAGAGGAGAAAGCTAATGTTGAAACCAAGACAAAACTTCTGGGCTTTGTTTCAGTAATTGTGGAAGGTGCATTAGTTAAGCGATTAGTATTTTTTAAGATAGTAGGCTGGAAGCCTCGCATTTGTATTAATTATGAGATGGTAGATATACATGAGACTCCTTTTGTTGTTTCTACTTGATTTTTTTTTATCTGAAACAGAATGTGGTGGGCCATTCTTTTGATAAAAATGCTGCTTTTTTCCAATAAAGCAACTTCCTTGATGGTATCATACAGTTGTTGTATGTTTTGTTTGATGGAAACACTGTGATAATTAGAATGTCAAGTTTTCCTACCTCTTTGTTTCTTATTTGCAAATATTTCATGCATACTGCAGTCTCAAGCATGGAAATGAAGTCTTAGGAAGTTAAATTGCATGCTATTTTATCATATTAGTAAGTATGTTACATGCAGGTAATTTTCATTTAGGCACATTTGTCTTTTTGGGTTAATCAGTTGGTTTTTCCGTCATTTTTTAAACCACCAAGTCTTTTATGCTTCTTCAGGCACTTAAAAATTGTTGACAAGATGATTTCTTACACTGGGAACTCTTGGTATGAAAAGTTCACCAATGAAATACCCCTAGATATGTTGTTGCCATGTCTGCTTGATCATTAGTTTTCATTGCCATAAAACAAAATATGCAACGGAGCTAGTTATTTTATTTCAACATAAGGACCGTAGTTCAAATTTTTTGTTCATGAGCTATGTTGCATAGACAAATGAAAAATGGATTACAATTTGTTGTTTGCTTTGGGTATTCAAAAAGGAATTTTATTGTGAGAGCATGACTTCACACTTAAATAAACATAACTGCATGAAAAAAAAAAGTTTCTATGTTTACTCCCAAGGTGACGTTGCCCACGTTGAAAGTGATATCTTTTCTTTCAGAGGAATTTCAATAGCCTTTGGGTGTCTTTTGGAGAATTTTACTTGTTAAAGGGAGGATTTAAATTTTGATGTTATAGTTGGTCTTTCTTTTTGTTTCACCTTCACACTATGGGATGATTGCTACCTTTTTTGCCGATGTTGGTGACACTGAGATGGTGCCTAACACTGCTATTTTCTATGATTTCAATAATTCTAATTGTACTGCAAATGCTGTTGAAAACCAATGCTGTCATTCTTTTCATTGGGATCCGACTGGACTTTAATTAACATATTATTTCTGAAATTCATTTGGTTCTAACACACAAGTTCCAAATTTGCTCTTTCAGATTGTATATTCCACTGCTGTGATTGACATAGCAAAAATTTGTTTGTGAAGAATCGCTGGAATCAGATGAAACCTTGGTTAGTATGTCTGGATTAATTGAAGGTCTTCCAGATGCTGTTGCCCTTAGGTGCATAGCGCGGGTTCCCTTCTACCTTTATCCTAAGTTGGAGCTTGTTTCTCGCTCCTGGAGAGCTGCCATTCATAGCCCTGAGCTGTTTAAGGCTCGACAGGAGGTTGGCTCAGCAGAGGAACTTCTGTGTGTGTGTGCCTTTGATCCAGAGAATTTATGGCAGATGTATGATCCTCTCCACGACCTTTGGATTACTCTTCCTGTCCTTCCCTCAAAGATCAGGCACCTTGCCCACTTTGGTGTGGTCTCAACTGGTGGAAAGCTGTTTGTGCTTGGTGGTGGGAGTGATGCTGTTGACCCATCAACTGGTGATCAAGATGGGAGTTTTGCGACTGATGAAGTTTGGTCATATGATCCTATAATGCGTCGGTGGGCTCAACGTGCATCTATGATCTTACCTCGTGCCATGTTTGCATGCTGCGTTTTGAAGGGAAAGATCATCGTTGCTGGTGGCTTCACCAGCTGCAGAAAATCTATATCGCAAGCAGAAATGTATGATCCTGAGAAAGATGTGTGGATTCCAATACCTGATCTCCACCGCACTCATAATTCAGCATGCTCAGGATTAGTTATTGGAGGAAAGGTGCATGTCTTGCACAAGGGATTATCTACAGTGCAAGTCTTGGACCATATGGGGTCTGGGTGGACAGTGGAGGATTATGGTTGGCTCCAGGGTCCAATGGCAGTTGTACAGGGATCCCTCTACGTGATGAGCCATGGACACATTTTCAAGCAGGAAAAGGAAGTGAGAAAGGTGGTGATTTCTGCCTCGGAGTTTCGTAGGAGAATCGGGTTTGCGATGACCGGACTAGGAGATGAAATTTACGTGATAGGAGGGGTGATTGGCCCTGACCGATTTAATTGGGATATCAAACCAATGTCTGATGTGGATATCTTGACAGTTGGCGGTGATAGACCGACATGGCGACAAGCAGCTCCAATGACAAAATGCCGGGGAACAATTTTTGGTTGTACTCAGCTAAGAATTTAAGTTTCTCACTGGTTTTTTAGAGCTGTTGGTTTTGTTGTGAAAAGTGTACTCTTGTCGAGGCATTGAATTCCTCCTATTGGAGACGAGAAATGATCGTTTTATTGGCTACCTTATTTTCGTTTTGTAAGCCATTAATATTCTTTCGCCTGGCTTTTTGCCCTTTTCATTGTTCCACTCCATGCTCAAGCTCATGCATCAAATATAGCTACGTCAATAATTACTTTACTTTTCAATCAGTGACAATTAATTTTCCTCTCTTAGGATTTCACTGGACAACCATTTGCTTATTCAACATCCTGTGTATGATCCAAACTCTTCAATAAAAACCATACTATTGTAAGTAGAAAATTTTTTCTTTTCTGTAATAAATGACTAATAAATTCCATTTAAACAAATACACCTTGAAGATGGGCCTATAACATAAAAGCCCGATGACTTGAAAGCCCACCGGTCAGCTTAAACACCACTAAAACCCTAGAGACCTCCGTCGTTTTAGTTTCGACGGTGAGGCGCAAGCATGGAAGATCCTCCGATTGAAGAGTGTGAACACGACGACGTCAACAAAACGGAGCAAGATACTCAAATCGAAGAAAGTGAACAAAACCATAGAGACGTGGAAGTTGCTCCCGCCCTTATTGCCGTCCACCCGACCCAGAACTCCGTTGCAGTCTCTGTCGGGTCGGACCTTCGTGTCTTCAATCTACCGTAAGCAGTCTGTTCCCCTCTTTTTCACCTCCTGCTCTCACACTTCAAATCAATTTTTGTTTACTCAAATTTCGTAAAGAAATGAGCTTTTTGTTTTTTTTTTTTTAATTTGGTCTTTCGCAGAGAAGATTGCGCTGTTACTTTGGTGGATGAATCTGGCGGCGCTTCTCATAATGATTCAATAAGAACTATTAAATATGGAGCAAACGGAAAGCTCTTTGTATCTGCTGGAGATGACAAGCTTGTCAAGGTTTGGTCTACCGAGTCTTGGCGCTGTATTTCTACCGTGTAAGTTCCTAAACAAACCAACTGGCTTTTCTTCTTCTTGTTCTAATTCTTGTTGTGTTCGTGGAAAGCTTACTTTATGTTAGTGATGAATTATGACTACACTAAATGGCAGGTATTCTGAAAAGAGAGTGAGTGCTCTTGCCGTAAGAAATGATGGTCTTCATGTTTGTTTTGCTGACAAATTTGGAGTGGTTTGGGTGGTGGATCTTCCAGGGGTTGATGGAAGTGAAGCTCCTCTTAACAAGAAGGCAGTTCCATTGCTTGGTCATTATTGTAGTATCATTACTAGCTTGGTAATTGAGTGGCTATTCTGAATCCTATTCAACGTGCAATGTCATCTGTGAAATTCATTGTTTTCCACTTTCAAGGATTATTACCACTTTTATTGGTACATACTTGTTGTTGCCAACATGGTTTGCCTGATAGATGCCAAATACTTACGGTGTCCTATTTATAGGAGTTTTCACCAGATGGACGGTTTATTGTTAGCGCCGACAGAGATTTTAAAATTCGTGTAAACCATCTTTGTCTACCCTTTGTGTAACCACTATAGTTTATTGCTTGATAAAGCACTATTTTACGTGATCTTTCTATTGACAGGTTACAGTGTTTCCCAAGAAGCCATTAGATGGAGCTCATGAGATTCAAAGCTTTTGTCTTGGTCATAAGGAGTGAGTGAGTTTTTATGATCACATGTTTCTCTTGCATTGGTGTGATTTGTACATAATGGAATGGTACCGTATGCGGTTTTTTGGTTTAAGAGAATCTCTTTTGAACAAAATTTTAGTGCTGAACTACAGGGCATTGGCATGCCCATACTTGCTTGATCCCTAGTCAAGTGCTCAAGTAGGTTGATTATCTAACTGTGCAAAATACTCTTTAGTAACCAGATATGATATGTATCCATTATTTTCTCTGAGAAATATAGAATTCTATTTCTATAATTAAAGATAGGTGCTCATTTAAATTAATCTGTTTACAGGTTTGTTTCTTGCCTTGCCTTCATTTGTACTCCAGATTACTTGCAGGGTATTCTTGTGTCTGGAAGTGGTGATTCAACTGTGAGTATTAAGAATTTTGTTTAATTAATCTGCAAAGTTGTTTTCATCTTGTGCTTTAACTTTTTAAGTTGCAAAATTCGGTGAAAAATCGACTAGTGTTGCTTCTTCAGGTTCACATGTGGGATGTTATATCTGGATCCCTTCTTGATACTTGCGAAGTTGGTGCAAAGGTATCTCTCTTGTTATGAATTTGCTGGAGATTCCTGATGATGTTTTGCTAATCTTGGAAAAAATATCATTCAACTCTGTTGTTCATAGATCCCCTTGGTCTCTCTTTCTTCCTCTTCCTGTCCTCTAAAAGAAAAGTTTCTTTCTTTAATTGTATTAAATGACTGCTTTTCCATTTTCCATTTTCCATAAAGAAACAATGGGGAAAATGATTGTGGAATCTGAGTTTTGGGTACATTGATTAGAAGGAAAGGCAATTGGTATTTTGAAAGCTCGGGTGCCACCACTATTGGTTTTATTTGGATTTTGTTGTTATCCATTGTATCTCACTTGGTTTTACTTGTACTTGCTTATTGAAGGCAGAACAATTAAAGTTTGATGCAAGTGAAGCTAACTGTTCAACTGTTACTGACATATGCACAATCCCAGATTGTACCCTTTTTGCAGTGGCCATTCAAAGGTGAGATTTTGAGTATTCTGTATTAGTGATTTTCTCCGCCTTCAATGATTCGTGTGTTTGTTTAATTATCATAACATGCATAGTGTTCTATGTTCTAGTTTGCCAGGAATAATGTTGTTGAGCTGCAACCTTCCATCTCGGACTCTTTCTGTTGTCAAGGTAAATTCTATAACTTAAAGCAACAATAGAACGACTTTTCAATTGTCTAAAGGATGGTTTTGCTTGTATACCTTAGAGATCTGTTTCCTTACCTTTGCTTGACATTATATAGTAATCTGCAATTTTCTTATCCAGGTCAGCCTTTTACCCAATTCAAATGTGGCGCAGAATTTCTTTGTCCTGTTATGATAGGGTTTTCCCTGAGTTAACCAAACTTTCTGGTTTATCCAGAAGAGGCTAAATACCTAAATGCAGAAGTATGATTACTGAAATGCACAAGTAACTAATATTTCGTGTATATCTGTTGATTTTGACAGGTGGTTTCAATTGTGGGGGAGAATTTCATTCCTACAAGCCTAGGCAGTACCATTTCTGGAGGATTATTGTGGATGGTAACAGGTGCCTCTAAGTTGAGTGGTTCTGATCACTCGTCTTTGTCACGAGTAAAAGTGATATCTGGTTTTAGAAAAAGCAGTCCCGACTCATTGGAGCAGGAGCCAGTTGTGCTGGGGGATTGTGAAATACCTGGTGGAGCAAAACTGCTGGAGAAGTTGCAGGGAAGTATTTCAATTGATGAAAAGGTGTTCTTGGCCGCTGCCGAAGCTGTGAAAACAGCAATGTGCAATTTGTTAATTAAGAAGCAATATTCTGTGGAGAAACGAGAGTGTAGAAAGAGAACCAGAAATGATAAGAAAATGAAGTAAAACCCATTTTTGCGGCGTTTGCCTTGTAATTGAGTTTTGTGAGCGTATGACATTGAACTGCTTGTACCATTAGTTATTTATTCATCACCATAAGAAAGTTTGTCTTGTAGTTTTCTGAGATATCAGCGAAGTTGGTATGCATGATTGATGATGGAGTGTAATCACGGATGCTTTTGAAGACTTTTTGACCACATATCGAAAATAAGAGATGTTAAATTAATCATCTTTTACAGGTAAACTGTCCATTCCCACAAACAAAACGGTCTATCTTGTCATTCCGAAAGAGATCAGTTTGGTGTGGGTTTGGACCGGTGAGCAAGGCTTACAATTGGGTAAAGCTTAGGTTAGAGAGAGAGATGTAGAAATTTGAACACGTCTTTGAGCTATTGCTTTTTAGCCCACTGTTTAGGCATTGACCCGGAAAGAGTAAGCTCTTGCATACAGCAAACAAAACAAAACGGTTGCGTTAGAAGCACAAAAGTCTGATAAGACTATAGTTTAGGCAATTAGAAAATTATCAATTGATCATATGGTTTTCTACGTTTTTGTCATGGCTGGGGAGATTAGGCACTTGGCCGGAAATAATTAGTTTAGGGGGCCTAGGGATGAGGGTCTGTTTAGCTTAGCCTTATGCTGGTGGGTTTATTATTAATTAGACAATATGGTGGCTTATTTGCCTCGATGAAACGGACAAAACCGTGTGGGAATTGCCTACTGAAGATCTTGATGATCTCGTCAATTTGGATACTCAAGGAAAAATTTTAATACTAATAATTAAACTTTTGGGGAGAGAGAGAGAGAGAGAAAGTAGATTTTTTTTTCCTTTTCTGTTTCTATTTGTTAAGAGAAGGAAGAAAATAAGGTAAATTTGGGAGTTGGTTCAAAAGTTACAAGACTGATGGAGTTACTGTAGGAATTTGCTTCAGAAATAGCTTTTCTATTACTATTTATTATTATTATTAGGGTAGATACTAGCTGGTATAAACGTCATTATCAAATTCTCCATTTCATTAACCTCTTTAGATCATGCTAAAGTCTAGTTACTTGTCTTTGAACCCCATTTAACATCAATCTATGCTACGTTTTGCTGGTATAACTTTTTCTTGTTTTCCTTCATTTGTCAATCTATGCAACATATTACCACAAGCTCACAACCAATACTAGGGTCTGGGCCCTAAGCCTAAGGCTAGGGCTAAGGCCAAGGCCGAAGCTGCAACCTTCAGCTTGGCACTTCATGTCCTGAAGGCAGCTAATCACCACTGACACTTGGATAAAAAGATTTTTTAAATTTGTCTTTGGCTACACAAATTAAGAACAATCCACTCGATTGAAGGGCCCCTTGTGCCGGCACCGTTGTCACCATCTCTCCTCAGTCTTCTCGTATGAGTGAACAATCAAAAGCCCGATCAGCCAACAAACAAATTGCATCTTCCAATCCTCAGAAGTAAAAATTCATTGTTTCATACACAAAAACTTATTTTGGGGGGGGAGAGAGAAAGAACAGGCTCTGCCACTTTAGCTGAGAGAGGGGGTGATCATCTGACGAACGACAACTTCCGTGAGGGGAAGTGGTCCTTTTTACTCTCCTTCCTATGCCGTATGGCCACGTGGCTCCGCCGACAAGTAGAATCATGCCACCTAAGTCTTTGGATAATTGGGGTATGATGGAAAGGGACGTGGCTGTGAAAGAAATTCATGGAGTAGATAAGGCTAGTGATATGCATCGAAGAAAATTAGGTTTCATGGTGACACCAACCATACACTGAGAGAGACCTTTTGAGTTTCTTCAAAGAAAAGCACCATGCTTCTGTAACTCTCTAATCATCCAAAAGGAAAAATGCCAAGGATAATGCTTCCTTCGTATTTTATAATTATCCTTGTTTCTAATTTTTTTTGGAATCGCTGAATCTCAAATAATATATATATATATATATATATTTGAAAAGTTATTAAAATTGAAGACAATTTGGAATCTGAAAGACCTAAGTTTAAAACACAATTGACTGAAGGTGAGATGAAGAGATGAATTATGGCTAGGTGGCTAAACCAGGCATCTTTGTGACATTTAGCACACTCAAATGATGCTCTAAAGGGACATGGGAAGCCTTCTTCTTCTTTTTTTTGGGTAAGATGTTTAGATTAGCAGGACAGATGCTCCATCTCTATTAAAGTTCCTGCAGGAATAAAGGTTTCCCCCTGTAGCAATCCTCTTTAACCATCAAAAAATATATATGTTGGTTTAGTGGGCTGACAGAATTTTGGGATAGTGCCAAGGAATGTAGGTAATCTTTACTTTTGTCTGCCTAAATAACAGTGTTTTGCCTTTCCCAAACTTTTTGGTCAATCAAAAGTAAAAATAGTTGAAGTCATGATAATAATAACAGTAAAAGTAAAAAATTCCCCAGAGTTTTCGTTCGAAGTACAAACCACTCAAGAAAGGTGAGCATTTCTTTCTCAAACTCTACCAAAGAAGACAAACAAAAACCCTCCAACATTGTACTTCCAAAACCAAGCTAACTGACCCAGGTTCAAACAAACTTCATCCCTATGTATGCATATGGTTCATTGTGAAAATGTTAGCAACTCGTACAGAAGAAGTGCCTTTATTTCTCTTACGAATATTAACTTAACCATTGGTGAATTTTAACAAGTAATTACATAAGTGAGTGCATGACACCTAACACTTTATAATGATTCATTGTGTGCTATACAACAACTTTTGTTCACAATTTTTTTTAAATGTTATTTTTCTTTTTGGCCTTTCTATCTTATCAAAAGTCCTCTCATGTAATTGCCCTTCTCAAGGTAATCATGGCAAACTCAATCATTTACTAAACATAAAGGCCCCAAAATCAAAATAGAGATGTAGCATTTTTTGTCAAGCTTTTAATATATAGAGTAATTCTGTGCTATGCCCCACAATATCTTTTGGGGAATTCAGATTTTCTGATTGAATTATTGTCAAATTTTAACTTTAAAAACATTAAATAGGTTATTACTTGAATAAATAAAAAAGTTCCTCTGTATAATCTTATAATTAAGCCCCTACCAAGACTTTCATACCCATAAACAAAGCACAACATATGAACGGTGAGATTACATGACTTCAAATGATATACATGTATTGTAGCCTAGAGGGTATCAAGTCTTTAAGTAGGTAAGCATAGCACTGGAAAGAAACAAACAAGAAAACAATTTGTGCATTTGTTTTCTTTCTCTTCTTTTCTTTTTGTTTTATTTATTTAATTATTTACTACTACAGCTAATTCAGAAAACAGACTTCGGCCATGCATATCCATCTGCCCATAGAAAATGGGCCCAACCATGGTCCCACGTTCTATTAAATTGACTTGACAAAAAACATAAAAACGGCAGTGAGTTTGCGTCTCTCCGCAGAAAATTACAAAACACCCCGCTGAGTGTAATTATCCTCATTTTCCTACCGTTTCTTTCAAAGGGCCCAGCACCTCCACTAAGGGACCCCACCCCCCATCAGAAGTGCACACACATAATTGGTGGACCTAAGTTATTTTTCTTTGATGATGATTGATGAAATTGTGGGCCTAAGTGTTTGGTTTTTTCCCTGTGTATGCCATGCTTTTGCTTTGGATTTGTTTTTCGTGTCAAGGGGGTTCACAACGCTGGCCATTGGTCACCATTTGTCATTTTGTTTGTTTCAAATGCCCGGTAAGTCAAATGACTGTATTGCCTGCTTTTGATATAAATAATAAATAATAAATATATATAATGATTAAATTTATTAATGCATTGATTTCACAACATTGCAAATTGAATGTAAGTTTTATTTAATTAAATTCGATAACGTTGGTGTTCAAGAGAGCATTTCGACCGATAGAGTTTAAAATTCCAACTTAAAACACTACGTATTCAAATTTTGAAATGGACGAAATAAAATTTGTGGAATAAATAAAAATTACCTGTTTTCTTCTTATTTGTAATTTAAAATTACATATATATGACACACACAGACATAAAAATTGATTATCTTAGAGTTATATAGCTTATTTTTGTTTTTGTTTGTAAATAAATTTGTTTTGATTTTGCTTTGAAAAATTGACATTTGTCATGCTCAAGAAATAAAGTGGTTATTATCTTCTTTGAGTTGTTACATCAAATCTTCTTTTATATATAATAATGTTATGAAATAAATTTTAAGAAAACAAATATAAAAAATATATAAGAGAAAATATTTAGAGGAAAACAAAGTATTTAAAAGGAAACAAAGTATTTAGAGAAAGTAAGAAAATCTTATTTAAGTGTATATTTATAAATAGAGTGAAATGGTCTATTTATAGACTAATAACCCCTTATCTAAATTGAATTTACAAGATGATGACAATACTAAGAAATTAGATGGATGGATTAAATCTTAAGGTTGATCTAATCTAATTTACATCCAAAACTATGTAGATAACATAAATGAGTATTCATAAAAATATTCATAACACTCCTCTTTGAATATCCATTATTTTAAAACTATGCCTCGTTAAAATCTTACTAGGAAAAACCCTTATGGAAAAAAAATCTGAGTAAAAGAAAAAGAGTACATAATCTTTTTAATAATACTCTTTTGAAATTTTGTCTCATTAAAAACCTTATCAAAAAAAACTCGATGGGAAAAACTTTGAAGGAAAAGAGTACAGTGCATATTTTACTCCCCTGATGATTTTATTATAGAGATCTTTAAAATAATATATTCTAATTTTTTGTACTAACTTTTCAAATATTGCAATAAGAATGACTTCAGTGAATAAATCTGCTAGATTTTCACTTGACTAAATTTGTTGAATACTAATACCAGCATATTCTTGGAGATTATGAGTGAAAAAGAATTTTGGTTAATTTTAGCGAAATTTGTTTTATTTTATCGCTTTTAATATCTCATTCCGTTAATTGTACTGTACAAGCATTATTATCTTCGAGTTGGTGAAGAACTATATCTTGCTAATAAATTTAGAGAAAATGATATATCAAGTTATGTATTGTTAGTAAGATACGTTAGTGCTCCAATTGCAATAAGATACAATATTTCAAGATTAAAAAGTTTTTCATTATCTTCACGAGGTCGGAAAGGGTTATTTTTTTCACATCTAGTGACTTACAATTATTGGTGAACTCAATGGATATGCTTTCTTCATATAAAATTGTTTTAGCATTTTTGTGATATAATTTGATTGATGGACAAAAATTCTATTTGCCAAGTGTTCAATCTAAAGATCCAAACAAAACTTTATTTTTTCTAAAGTCTTTCTTATCAAATTCTCTCTTTAAGTAATCCATGACTTTTGATAACTCTTCAAGAGTTTCAATAATGTTCAAATCATCAACATAAACAGTAATTATAATAAATTCAGATCTAAATCCTTTTATAAAATACATGAGTATACAAGATTATTTTTATAGTTTTTTTTCAACAAATATTCACTTAGGCAATTATATCAAATGCGTCTGGATTATTTTAATCCAGACTTATTTAATTTGATCCAATAAATTTATCGAGAATTCAAATTTTGTGCTTTAAATGCATTTCAATTTTCTTATATATTACCAGACTAGATAATATAGAATTATAATTTCATCCATCACAGAGAATATATCTCTTCATATTTAATTCCAAGTATCAAGTCTTTGGATAAAACCTTACGTGATAAGCCATGCTTTATATCTCATAATTAATTTTGTCATTTCATATTCGCATAATACCATACCTCATAGTATAAATACCATGTCCCATTGGTTTTATATTATTTGATATACGGACTACAAGTAGAAAAATTTCATATTTTGCAAGTGAATTCCACCTTGATTGTGTCTTTTCACATTGACCAATCATTTCAATATCTACATTCTTTAATAAATATAAGTTTAAGATCCTCGTTTTTCTTTTAAAATATTGAATGTTATATTATATATAAAAATATTGTCGACGTTTATTTCATTTTAGTTTCATCTTTTCTTGTCATGACATAACTGATTGAGATCTCTTTATTTTCAATGATTTCAAGTGCTTGAATTTCTTCTGAAATTTTATCAATTATGTCAAGGGTTTCTTTTAGAGCTTGTATTTTCTCTTTTTGACTATCTTAAATATTTGCTCCTTTTCTTTTTTGAAGATTTTATATTTGGAACTGTTTGGTCTACACGCTTCCGGCGTGCCTTGTGCTATATGAACATCAATGCTAATAAGAACATTATGTAGCTGGTATATAAGATTTAATTATTCTCTTTAAGTTAGTAAATACATTTGGTAACTGATTTATTATATTTTACAACAGAATTATCTTTCGAACTTTAAATTCATATTGATTTGTGTGAGAATCAAAACTAAAAAATGATAATTCATTCTAAAAAATTTTCTTTTCTAACTGCTTATTTTCTACCCTTAATATTAGAAAAATTATTTCATCAAAATGATAATCAACAAACTTTTCCAAGTATAAATCTCCTACTAATAATTCTAAATATTTAATTACAAATAGAGTTTCGTATTCAATATATATTCTTAACATTCCTTGCAGACTCATCTTTGTGTGTTGTGATGGAGTAATTAGAATATATACTGCACATCTAAAAATTCTTAAATGAAAAATATTTAGCTCCTGATTATAAACCAATCATATAAGGGAGAATTAATAATAACTCGTTTGACTTAGTGCATACAAATACTGTTGCATGCAAAATGGCATGCCCCTAAATGAAAATTGAAAGTTTAGATTTTATAAACAATGACTTTACAATTAATTGAAAATGTTAATAAATGATTCTGCTAAACCGTTCTGTGCATGAATATAACCAACAGACTATTCAACATTTATTCTAACTAATATACAATATTCATTAAAAGCTTAAGATATAAATTTACCAACATTGTAAAAATGAATAGTCTTAATTACATGATTAGGAAAATGTGCTTATAACGAATGATTACATATGACAAACTACAAGCTGATAATAAGCACATATGTGACTATTTAGTTGATGTATCTATTAAAACTATAAAATATCTAAATAGTGTACATGGTAAATGTATTATCTATATATATCACCTTGAATATATTTCAAAAACATAAGAAATTCAATCCCAACTTTAACTAGTGATAGTCATATAATTTATTTACCTTCAAAGCCAGCAACACATAAAAGGTGATTAGATTGAAAAACCTTTTGATTTTTCAATAAATGATCATATAAATGTTTAATCATTTTTCACATCATTATTGATTCGGAATGGTTCAACCGGTCATGCCAAACATTAAAATCATTAGTAAACTTTTAGTTTACTATGGGTTTCTAATATTTGTGTAGTTTAATTTAAAGAATAGAGTGACTAATTGTTTTTCAACACACACATCCTGCTTGAAATAATAGATATAATATAGAGATACTAAATGTCTCTTTCATTTGTTGTCTTAATATGATATCTATCAGACGAATATCTTTAAAACTTAATAAACTTCTTCGAGACTTAATAAAAAATAATGCATTCTCTATTACTTTATTCCTCAAGACAATAAAATAGTAGCTCTTCTGGAGTATTCAGTTAATCTTATACTACTAGATATTGAATTGACATTAATTTTTTTTCCGTTGTCAAGTACAAAAAATATTTATTGTCTTTAAATATAGTTTGAGTTATAGCAATGTCTGCTAGACATATATTTTCATCATAGATTTTAGATCCAACAATATAAATATCTATTTTTTTTAATAAAATAAGATATATACAATAAGAAACTTGCAAGTTAATATAAAATAATATTAAATATAGAATTAAAACGTATAATAAGAACATATCATTTAAATATAAAGAAAACATATTAAAGTATCGTATAATATAATTATTCTAAAATATATCAATTACTATTAAGTTCATTCTTGGATATTTCTATTACTAATTGAATAATCAATTTCTTTTTCAGAGTAGACAAATATCTTAATGTTCTATATCAACTCGACTATGATTAAAATCATCACAAGATATTGTAGTTTTCGTTGATGCTTGATAAAATTCAAGATGTACAATCCACTTCTAGTGAAGTATCAATTTTTAAGTAAGTTAATTAAGGCATTCATCCACTTTTGATGGTAAAATTACTTATTCACTTCTAATGGTAAAATTATTTTTAAATTTTGATGATAAAATTATCCATCCACTTCCAATGGTAGAATTATAATTAAAATAGTAATAGTATAAATTATTATGGCCATCATAGTTATTAAATGAAGTTGTATTCATTTCAAGGCATGTGTGGATTCGTGATTATGATCATAATTATTAAATGATGTCATATTCACTTGAGGGAATGGATGGATTTATAATTTTTTGTTAATAGCTCGTTTGCCACATTTATTTCAGGAATGAACATTCATAATTTTTCATTAATAGCTATAAATGGCAAATTCACTTCCCAATCAAGAGATAAAATATAATATATACAACATGATAATAAAATTTATATTAAGTTTGATTTTTAGGGAATGAAAACATTAAAGTGAGATCAAATCACTTACCTGATTTTCTAAAATTAGAAATCAAAATCCAATCATTGAAATCATTTTGAAGCTCGAAGATGATGAAAACATAATAATCATCATAATTTTAAAACTTGAGAGATCAAAAAATCATGCTGATAACGTGTTATAAAATAAATCTTAAGAGAACAAATATAAAAAAAATATAAGAGAAAGTATTTAGAGAGAGTAAGAACATTTTATTTAAGTGTATATTTACAAATGAAGTAAAAAGGTCCATTTATAGGCTAATAACACCTTATCTAAATTGAATTTACAAAATGAAGATAATACTGAGTGATTAGATTGATGGATTAAATCCTAAGGTAGATCCAATCTAATTTACATCCAAAACTAAGTAGATAACATAAATAGATATTCACAAAAATATTTATAAAAAATAAAATATAATTATGATTTCTTGTACTTGTTGAATTACTCTTTATATGTGGAGGTTGAACATGAAGATGGAGGCTTTTGAAGTAATCAGTAGCGCATTTAAGAATGTTTCCCAGCCTAACAAGTTTCTTATCCTACAGGAATGAAGTGACTGGGAATAAGAAAAACGATGATAGAAATCTTGTTTGCAGGAGATATGAATTCCAAGAAGACATGTATATATATTTACTTTGCTTACTGGTAGTATAACATTTGTTTTGTTTCCATTACTTACTTGTCTGGAAATTTTAATACCTTTAAATGGGGATCACCTTCCCTCACTAACTATTGGCGTTTGATTGAAGGACTATCCTATCCTATCCTATCCTTGTCTCATTCCACGTCTTGAAAGCCTATATTTTCAGGTATTCAATTACTGAAATTTGTTTTTTAAACAACACTGGCTTGTAATCAATTGCATTTAAGCGCTGTATTGAAGCCTTTCATCCTTATCCAAGCCTAAGCTTGCTTGGGAAGAGAGTTAAATAAAGCATTATTATTATATATTATGAAGATTATATGCAAGAATAAAGTTACCCTTGGTCTCCCAACCTTACTATGGACCCATCAATGAATGCTTTGAGGACAAAGACACATGAACTTCAAATACCTTTTTAATTACACGTTTAAACATGGTGCATGCAGTTTTCAGGTCCCATTTCTGTCCTCCGCAGCAACAGTAGTCTGTGTTAATTGGCCTGAGAGTTTAGACAAAGACGAGGAAGAGTGCGAGTGATTATTCTCTCCACTTCATTCTTAGGAGCACAGGGCGAGATTAGAGTAGATCAGAAGGAAAGGTTAAAGGAAAATTACGATGACATGCAAAACACAAGATTGGAATGCTCTGATTCTACCTTAAACCATATATCCTCTATCCCAAAGGCCAACCTTCCGCTTAATTTGTACATCTTAAGTGTTAACAATGTTTGTTTTTGGCATATAAAAGCAATATCTCAATGCAATAAACCATATGGAACTCTATTTTATTGCTAAACTCTGCTAGCTCATTTGTGTTATACATGAGAGTTCTTAGTTTTTTAACTGTCAAATGACATTTACAATTACAAAATATTAATCCCCTCCCATTTTACAGTAATTAAACAAAACTTAAAAAGGCTCAATATCACTCTCTGGTTACATCATCACTATTATTGAGAAAGGTTTCTTATCCTTTTCATCAGCCGGTGGAATTGGACTAAACCATTGCAAACATCAGGCATTGTTGACTTCGTTTCATTGGTAAAAAAAGACCTCCGCTTGTCTTTGACATGGCAACCATAGGCAATGAATATGATTGAAGATAAAAAGAGTATTCAGTTTAGGGTTGGCAAAACCAGTGCCGTAAATTTTTGAAAGCAAAAAACAAAGAAAACTAAGGAAAAGCTATTTAATTAGCTGTGACATCATAATCATTTCCTACGAGTGCGTGCGTTTATTTCCAAATTCAGAAAGCCTGCCGAGTACAGTGAAAGATTGACAACACAGCAAGAAAGTCAGGACAAAATACCATTAAAATCTGGGCTCTGAAACTCTATCCACTAAAGGACAAAACTCACTTCAGTTTTTTATAGAATAGAAAAAGGGGTATTGAAAGGAAAAAAAAAAGATAAAAGGGTTATTGCCGCTGGACGTTTTCAGGCTTTTACCGCAAAAACCATTAATTCTCATGCATACGCTTCCCTCTCTCTCTCTCTCTCTCTCTCGCTCTTTAAAAGGCACACCCAAAACAAAGCTATACCCTTTTAAGCTAAAGCTTTTTTTTCTTCTTTTCCTCTTAACCTTTTCTCTCCCTCTCTCTCTTGCAAAGTTTTGCCAATTCCTGGCGATTTTGCAGGGCTGAATAAACTGAATAAAGAAGAGGTTGGCAGACTGAAATCGATGTCAAGAATGAGAGCCCACTAACAGAAAGTAAAAGTTCAGACATCAGAGAGAGAAAAAGATCGAAGCTTATCTTTCAAAATTTCTTTTACTTGATGGTGATGATGGTTTTCTTTTCATAGGGAGTAGCAAACATCTATTACCATATTTTCCTGAAACACCCAGGAGTATACATAGATACAATTTTTTTGCAGTAAAAAGCATGCAAGAGCAGTTGTTTGTGCCTGCTCTTGATCATGTGCTTTGCATGCGGGTTATTATGATGGGTATCGATTCTTGTCCTTGTTGAAGCAGTTTATCGAAGAAACTAGGACAAAAGACGAGACAAATAGGGAAACCCACATTTTTTGTTTTTTTGTTTCTTTTATACTGTTCTGTTATGGAGGCTACAGAGATTTAGGAAGCATTTGAATTTCCCAGAGTGTGCGTTTCTTTTTTAGAAATAAAAATTCTTGCTTGGATTTGTGTGTAAGGGTTTGAGAGGGATTTCCAGGTAGAGTTTCAGCAGAAAAACAGAGAACTTGTTTTCCTTTTTCTATTCTCTGTTACGTACCTACTTTTGAACAGCTAAAAGTGGTTTCTGCGACTAGCGCAAGCAGCAATTCAAGGTGGTGTGACATTAATCATTTCCAAGTGAGTTCATTTCTTTTCTGACTTTCCATCTCTTCCCTTTCAATCTCATGTTCCTTGTGCCTAATTAATCTGATTCCTTTTTTCATTTTTGTTTTATGGCAGTTGTTTAATATTATAATCTCTGGGGCCTGATATACTTCGGATAAGAGGTAGTTATGCTGAGGAATAGGTCCAGAGCAGTGACCAGCAAGCAAGCTCTAATGGCTGATCACAGCTCTCAATCATCCCCTGCCCAGAATTACACTAGACCAATCCCATCTTTCTTTGGTTCTCCAAGATTTAAAGCTTTCACCACAAAGGGTCTCCCCGATACTGAAGCTGTCAAGAGTCCTACTTCAATCCTTGATAACAAACTATTATTTCCTCTTGGTAGCCCCTTTGGTTTAGATATAAACCAGCCAAAATCCCCAAGAGTTTTCTCACCTAATAACAAACAGCAGCACTTACCTGAAAAATTAGACTCAAAAGGAATTGGTCTTGCTATAGTCGATGCACTCAACGATAAGCCAATTGAGGATAAGAGTTCTCGCGAGACGAGTAACAAAATGGTTTTGTTTGGAACCAAGCTCAGAGTTCAGATACCTCCACTCCCATCATCTTTACGTTCTCCAACTACTACTCCAAAATCTCCAACTGATTTCGGAATCAAGACCGGGAATTCACAGTTATCATCAGCATTTGCCTCTCCCGATTTTGGTATCCATGTAAAGGATTCTCCTCGGGTGTTCACTGGATGTCTTCCTGTTAGGGAAATGGAGCTGTCTGAGGACTATACATGCGTGATATCTCACGGGCCTAATCCCAAAACCACCCATATATTTGATAATTGCGTTGTAGAGAGCTATTGCACGCTACCGGATAAGTCCAAGTCGGCACCAGAGAGTTTCCTCAGCTTTTGTCACACTTGCAAGAGGAATCTTGAACAGAAAATTGACATATACATGTACAGGTTCGTTTCCATTTTTTCCTTTTTTTTTAATCTGATAAAACTGGATTCTGTTAGGTTTAAAAGCTTAATCTGATAATTGTTTACACTGTAATGCAGAGGTGAGAAAGCCTTTTGCAGTCAGGAGTGCCGCTATCAAGAAATGCTCCTGGACGGAGAGGAGAATTAAGATTTCCATTACTGCTTGGAGAAATTGTTTTCTGTTGCGGATGATTGATTCTATAAACCAAACATTGCTAGCTAATATTACTTATTTTTCTTTGTCGTGTTTAGTTTTCTTTCTTTTTTTTCTTTAACCCTCTCCCCTGCAGATAGAGATAAGAGAGGATGAGATAATGTAGGCTTAAATTAATTTTGTTTAAATTATTGCCGATGGGCTTTTTTCCCTTTGCTGTTTAATAGGTGTTGATGCATGATTGAAAACTTGCCTTATCGTTCTGCATTTTTTTAAAGAAAAATTACATCAATCATCATACATAAATAATTTAAACAGGGGAACCAATTATTTCACTGATGAAGATTCTCATGCTATTGTGTTTCTTATCACTTTTCTGGCGATCATACCCAACTTTGTCTATATGGGTTGAGAAAGAAACATCTTAAAGAAAATATTATATTATGGAAGTTTGATATATGAAACTGACATTTTCAATGAGATAGATCCAAACTCTAGTCTCGTTCTAGATCAATGCTTAGAGGAGTGGACCAATTACCTATTAGTAGTGGTTGGGAACTTTGATCCCTTGTGCACAGATAAGTCCAAATATTCAAATTGTAACAAAGAAGCTTTTCAACGTGAATTATCCATCCACATCATTGCCAGGTCCCTCTTACCCCATCCTTTCTCAAAGAAAGGAAATATAATAATGATGATAATGATGGTGAGAACAGTAATAGCGATGATAATTTGTATTAGGCGAATGAAGAGAAAGCAACTTTCATTTCCTATATCAATGAGTCAAGATAAGACTCGTTCAAAGCAGTAGCAAATTTGGTAAACTCCTGTGATTGTTGTGTGAATTTGTACCCTTTAACAGGGTTAGGTACTACCATAACCATGATTAGAGAAGTTCTAGAGGAGCTGCATCAAAAAGCAGCTATAACATAAAATAGTAAATTCCATCCATCACTCAACGAGCTATCTACCCGCTCTTAATCAAAACCAAATTATGCAGGAATGCTTAGGTTTTCTGAGAAAAGGGAACAATGCAGATGAGTCTTTTACAAAAAAGACGTTACGATCAATAAAATGGCTGGAAATGCAACTTGATGGTAACAATGCATCGCTTTGAGAAACTCTAACATAACTATCAAGAAAAGAAAAAAAAAAGGGCATCAGAGAAGTATAAATGACAGAAGCTCGCTTTTCTGCAATCTATATATGATTTGTTTATCCCAGAAAATTGCCAAATAGCTTGCTTAATTTTTATCATCAGACTCAGCCAACCTAGTTCTATCCCCACTTCACAAATTCAACCGATATATTTCTCTCGTCTTTAATCACTTCCATTCTTTCTTGGATAATTGAATTTGTTCATTCATCCATAGAAGAATAAGTTGCTACAAAGAAAAGAACCAACCCGATTTTAGTTATTTGATAGTTTGTAGATTTATAATGCATCCAGGAATTGAATGTACATGTCTAGATTTATAATGCAATAGCTTGGGTATCTAGCATATCAACAAAGCAGGCTGTAAACCTGTCTTCTCGTTGTCTTTCTACATCAAATCCTGAGCTTCGATATCTCAAAATTATGGCTAATTGTTCAAAGTGCAGCGCTTCTGCTGCTCTCTTAGATAACAACAATGGATACCTGGCTAGTCCAAGCCTGTTTAACACTATTGACGGTACGGTATTAATATAAACGTCGTCCCCTCAAGTTAGGATGACTGCTCGAATCCATTAGTAGCGTGTTAAATGCATTCTCCACAAAGTCTAATTAGACATAGAATATCAACAACTGCTAGGTTTTCAGATTTATGGCATCTGTAAACGTGAATTTTATGTATAATTAATTTATACTAATTCAAGACATATCATAACAGATATTTAAAATACAAAATTGGTACTTGATTCTTAATACATGATTTGATAATGAAATCGATATTGATCATATTAATTGTTGAGATTAAGTGTATTAATATCTTCTTATTCCTTGATCTATTAATTCTCTAATAAATGAGAATCTTAATATTTTTGTATAGACAAAAGAAGAAACCTATCATTTCTTTTACGTAGTGATTCCTTAATCCTATCCATTATAAGACTTAAGATCTTTTCATATGAGCTTACACTTTTAAACTCATATTTAATATTGAAATCTAATACACTTATATATATAAATATATTTGAAAAAAAAAATTTGAACGTTATATTTTTTGAAAGAGAAATCATATACTAATTAATAAACTAAATGCTTGAGTGTGAAGTTTAATATACTTTATTAAATCATAATTATAATATTATTATTTTATTAAAATCAAATAAATTTAATTTATTTTTTATATAAAAAATTAAAATAATATAAATTATCACTTTATTATAGAAAAAAAAAAAGTAACACAACAGTCATGGTAATATGCCTCCACGTCTGGATTTGAGCTATCAAAATTGAAACTATCCGAGGTGAAAGAGAAAGGGACAAAGTCCTAAAAATTAATTTTGGAGTCCAGTCGGCCGGGCGAAGCGAAGACAAGCTAAGCAGTAATTCTCAAAGTGATTGAAGATGGCCCGATTCGTTATACGAGCATTAGTGTTTATCAAACTGCACATGCCTTGTCATGTATTGTGCATCACAATTATTAGATTGACACGTATGGACTTCGACCTTTGTATCGATTGCTGATCCCTTCACTCTTTTTACTTTTTCATGTTATTTGCAAGTATATTGAAATTGAACCAAAATCTGTGATTGGCCAGATAAAATAAAATTAAAAAACTTGGTGGGGACTGGGGAGCAAGCGGCAACCCCCATTATTGTTCCCGGGCAACTGGCTGGTTGACACCAGAAGAGATGAGACGACAACAACAAGGACAATGAAATTTTAGAGCCCCTGTTTCTAAATTTAAAACAGAGGAAGCCATGGGAACATGTTCTTGTATTCAGAAACACCGTTTATAACTCCCTCCGACACCCTAATCACCAATCATCTATTTGTGAGCTTAAGAAACAGGATTTGGAAGCACATTAACATTGTCCTAAAGTCAATAACTCCACCCATCACAAGCCAAGATCTTGCTAATAACTTCTACCGTATCGAATGGTTCAGAAGAAATCGCTTTAACATTTGGATTCACTGTCAACCATTATTCAGACATAACCTTGCAAGCCAATGCATCAAAACTGAAGACATTGAGTCGCTCGTTTCACACTTGGAACCCCATATCCGAATAAAGAAGAGAAGGAGGAACTAGAATTTATCAACCCTTTCAGCACAGCAGGAATAGCTTCTAAAGCTTCGCCGGACTAATCTTCTATTCCTCAATTTTGAGAATAAAGAAAACAACAATTCCCAGATCAGATACCCATTCATATGCTTTTATACCAGCTATGAAGACTTGAATTCAAATATCATTTCCTTAACAATTTTTTAATTTTACATTACATGAATCTCAAAAATATTTAAATGTAAATTGCTATCAATAATTAAATTAAACTTTATATAAATCTTAACATCACTCGTATAAATGTTAGATAGATCTCACAGCCACACTTCCAAAGAATAATTAAAAAAAATAAGTAAAGTACTTTTACTTTCTTAAATTTTAATCGAACTTTCAAGTAATTTTATTAATTTTCTAAATAGATATTTTGTTTTTTAAAAATTTTTTTCATTTTACACGTAAATTCAACAATTAGTCAAATGTTAATAATTTTATTATTTTAATAATATGATAATATTAAAATAATAATTTTATTCTTTATTTATTTTAAAAATTATTATTATATAATTTTTTAATAATTTTTTATTAACTTCTAAAAAAAATACACCCAAGGGAGATCGGTGCTCCCAAAGGGCGGGGAGCACCAAATCAGCGCTTCCCTCCCTTGGGCGCACCGACTTGTGCTCCCCTTTCTTAGGGAGCTGAGAAGCACCCCCTTTTTTATTTTTTAAATATAAAAATAATTTTTTAAATTAATAAAAAATATTTTAATCATTTCATAATATTTATTAATAGTGTTTTTACCTTTAAGGTGAAATATTCATTTCAAATATCTAAAATTTCAATTAAAACTTAAAATGTGAAAATAGTCTATCAAAAGAATTTAGGAAGAGAGAAAATGGAAATCAATCTAAACCATAATGTTTGCTTGAATCTTTTAATATTTTGAATTCAATTTTGTCTTCTATTAATAAAGTGATATCAAAATTATTCCTAGTCCAAACCAATTTATTAATTTTTGCATTATTTTTTATTTTTCATAAAATATAAGTATCTTATTAATAAATTTAAATAAATAAACAAAAAACAATATAAAAAGTTAAAATTATTTGAATTTGAACAATCCAGAAACGGAACCAGTGACATTTAATTGGGATCGCGTTGGTTTTTTGATAATCAGAGGCCCGGTCGGAGTTGGGTTTGGGGTGCATCGCTTTGAGGTATATATAGATTAATATATTTTATTCTTTATTTAATTTTATATTTATAGATACGTATATTATTAACAAATTTATCATTTAAGACAAATTAGAGGGACTCATTAATTATGGAGGGCCTTAACCCAATTTCCACTCCCACATTTAAACTTTGACAAAGAACCTGAGCATTTCTAAGTCCTCAAGTTACCAGGAAGGATTGAAGACAAAGCACTTGCCAACTATGATAATTTAACATCACAATAGATTGGTATTCCAACATACTTAAGCACCATAATGCATAAATACAAGTGACAAACACCCCTAAGAGAACATACTTAACTCTGAACATTAACATTGCACTTTAAAGAAAACACAGTCCAAAACTACAAAGCCCAAAACTACAAAGCTAATGCTTCAAGAACTCATTGGAAAGTAAGAAACCGATAACAAACATTTCTGAGACAGGTGCCCCTACAAGACTTCATTAGCGACTACATCTAAACACGAAAACATCTTTAATAAAGCCTCCTAAAATACTTATCCCAGTAGCTCCCTGTAGAAAAATATAGAGCAGATTATTAGCAACAGTTAGCAAAGACTTTCTAGTAAACTAACATAATAATCTAAAGTTTCATGGAAAGAAAATACCTTGTAAGTAGCTTGGCACAGTCAACAATCTCCAAGAAAGATGGGCTCTACGAACACTACAGTGAGAGAGTGGCATTACCCACTAGGACGAACAAGACACAAACAACACTTGCGACCGGGCATGGCAACACTGACTAACCTAACAAGATTCAGAAGCAGAAGTGACATATAACCACTTTACTTCCCCTTCCCATTTTTCCCTTTTAAAAAACAGAAAAAGATGGTGAGGAAGGAACAACACCCTAGCAGAGTGTAGAGGAGAGAAATCCTTACTAAAAGAAAGAAGAGTATATTGGGGATATTTGATTGTTAAGCAGCCAATTCAGGCAACGATGGACAAAGGAAAAGTGTAACAAGAAAATGAAAGATCATGTAGGCAGGCTACTTGAGGCAAGGCTTAAAAAAAGAAACAAAGGGAGTAATCAAAGTTAGACTACTAGAAACGGACACTGATTGGAGACGAAGGAAATAAAAATGATGAGATAAAAAATAAAACAGAAACCTAAGGGATTTGCAGAAGCAATTTAGTGGAGATTCTACAGACTACAGTATATACATTGTACCTAATACAAAAGGAAGATATTAGTTAAAAGTCCACAACTGAACTGAGACCAACCACCCAGGACTTGGCATCGTAAGATGTCAACAAGTACATAGTTTCCTTTAAGTCCAAGAGATAAGAAGGCAGTTATCTGTGAGTTTCCTTTAAGTCCAAGAGATAAGAAGGCAGTTATCTGTGCAATTTCATGACAAAGAAGAGTGCAGGCAATCTTGGATTCTAGGATAAGCTCCCTGCTTTCTGAACAGCTCGAGTCATCTTCTATCCACGTTTACAGAGCCCATAATCACATAACTTGTGCGTCTTGTTAACAAAAATTTTCATAACCAGCACCAAACTCTCACAAATCATTATTCAAAAAGCCAAATCTGGAGATTGTCGACCTACCATTGCCATTACTTCCTCTCCTACCACCCCCCAAAGAAAGCTAAACAAATTCATACTGACCCATGCTACCAACCATTTTATTCAATCTATATACAACCTAAAACTAACTCCAATTTGCACAGTAAACTTATTTACAGGAGCTGAAGAGCTCCTTCACTTTTCAGTCATCAGTGTTCTCAAGATTGAGAATGCGACGTAAAGTCTTAGTTGCAGAGTCAGCACTACGAAAAAGTTCTGCTACAGAAGGGCTAAGCTCCCTGGTGGGGGATGCAGGTGCAGACTTGGCAGTTGGGTGAACATCAATAACAGGGTCAGAAGCAGGCAAATCAAGTGACACGGTCCTCTTTGCACGAAGCGAGAACTTGGGTATTGGCAAAGAGCTAGGCGGTGGTGAATTGGAATAAGCAGGTCCAGCCCAAAGCTCAGAGTACAGGAAACATTCCCCAGAGATCTCTTCATTAAAAGACTTATCATTTCCAGGGGTTTTGTTGTTGTTAATAGGAATAGGAGAACTTTTCCTGGTAGTCTCCAAGTGTGTTCCGTCAACTATAGGAGATGGTGTTTTCAAGGAAGATGATGTGGAAAATGATGATGATGATGAGGGAGGGGAAGATGCCCTTTTGCGTATAGGAGTAGAACTATACTTAAACGGGGTTGGAAGTAATCCTGCTCCAGATTGAAAAGTCCTACAGTTAATCCCTCTGAAATTTCTAGATGGTGATGACCCAAATCGAGCTGGCCCATGTGGCTTCACCCTGCTACAATACTGATTTCTATGCTGCGCCACCACAACAAGAGTCTCCATACTTCTCTTAATTTTGATGATCAAAATTCACTAATTCAACGATTCAACTCGGTCCTGTGATAACCCAACTTCTAAATCCACTAAATCCTCCCTACAGACCACTGAAATACAATAAAGGTGACAACTTTGAGGGCTAAAATCATACCCAAAACGACACCTTGAACTTTAAGATCTTCGCCATGACAGATCCAACAACATGATACTTAAATCAAAGTGATTTAATTTTTTGTCTAAAATTACTGCATCAGAAACTTCGTAGATTCAAAGGAAAATCATGGTAATTACAAAAACCCACAACCCTATTGCCTCGAATCAGACAAGATCTTCGTAGATCACAACCATCAACCATCAAACTGTAAAAACAACGAAAATAAAGGAAAACTTTGAGAACTGACAGGCAAATAATAACCCCAAACCTTAAATTAAGAGCAAACAAAAATTTGACAGTCATTTTCTCGGGAGAAGCTTGGGAGTGGGAAAATTACCGGCAAAAGGCTGGCCCTTCAGAAATTATAAGAGTGAAGTGATCTGATATTGTTAGATCTGAAAAGAGAGTGAGAGTTTCTTCTTCTTCTTCTTCTTCTTCCTTCTTTCTTCTGGTGAACGATGATTTCATGTAAATTTTTACTGGGTTCTTTTTTTTTTTTGGCTTCTACTAATTTTACGAAAGCGGTTTTTTTTTGGGGGGGGGGTTCAAATCAAAACGCCCTGGAAATGAGACCCAAGAGAGGGTAAGAGAGGAAGAGAAGAAGCAGAATCCCACGGATCTGAAAGGACTTTGTCGCAGTTATATTTAAATATCGTACATGTACTGTGTGCTCCTCCGTTTTACTGAGATTTTTAGAGGAAAAAAATATGGGCCTCGTTTTGACCCGATTTACGATTTTGACATTTTATTATTCTTTTGACGCATGGGATGGGAAGGAAAACTATGAGTTGTTACATGTCTGTTTTACCCTCGGAATCATTTTTATTCCCTCTCTTTGAAAGGATAAACAATATGAGTATAAACAGACAAATAAAATAAACTATTCATCTAAAGAAAATAAGTATGTTTGATTTGGATTTTATATTTGAAATACTCCCATTTGTGCTTTTATTTTTTTTTATATGTATGGACTTGTTTCTACTTCTTAAAACTTGAAAATAAAATACCAAGTATGAAAACACATTGGAAGAGCATTTTAAAAGTCCATTAAAATTGTTTTCAAATGTTATACTACTATCTTATATCTTGAATTTTTACTAAAGTGTCAAATATATAGTAACGATCAATTTCCATTCTTTTAAAAAAAAAACAAACAATTTCCATGTAGAAATAACCAAATTTATCGATAAATTAGTGGTTTTAAATGCTTTCATGGATATAACTTAAAAGGGGAGCCAAGGAAAGAATCTTGGCCCTAAGGAGGTTCCCACAGAAGTGGCTGCGTGAACCTTTGGTTTCATTGTGTAAGTCATGCTAGTTGACACTTGAGTTATATCATTTGATGAAAATTCATAAAACTTTATCACATTTTTAAAGACCTTCAAGAGTGTGCAAAATAGGGATTAAAATTAATGCAAAATTCAAATATTTGTTATGGTTATACCTTCTACAAGAGAGCCGCAAGCCTAGTCAATCAAAGACCCATTGAAATTATTCACCATTTTTGTTAGTGTAGTAAGCTCAAATAGAGTGAAATTTCAAGAGAGGATGAATTGGAACTTTTGAAAACTTTTGCAAGTTTTGAGATGATAAATACTTGTAAGTTAATAAAACCTTTTTGAGGCTTATTTAACATAACAAACTCCTAAAAAAAAATTTATTTTCAACAAGGAGAGAGTTTGAGAGAAGGAAACTGTTTGCACAAATATTTTATAGAAATTCAGCCTTTTTGTCTACGTCTTCACCCTTATCTTAGTAAGGGTTTTAAATCCACTAATAAAATTATTTTATTTAGGTTTAAGCATAACTTTTACGACAACCTTTTCAAGACTAAGATTTAACCTCAACTTTTTCAATGGTTAAGGTATAACTAACACTACCTTTTAATGATTGAAGCATAACCTTGTCAATGGTACAATAAATGAAGTAAGGAGCAGCAAGAAAGCCATTTTAAGGCAAATGTGCTTAATGGGTACAGAGATTATCAAGAGTAATAAATATGAAGTAAAAAGGTTTAGCTCAAAGCTCTAATATAAGAAGACTTGAATGTAGGGAGAGGAAATGTTGATTTGAAGATTTTTAGTTGCTTTTTTGTTTAGAGATTGTTTTTGGAGTTTCTTCTTTAATAAATGTGGTAGAGAGCTTCAATTTATAGCTTAAGAGCTTTTTAGAGTTGTTGGAGATCATTAAATGCTAAAACTAACCATTGTGCGCCTTAAAGGCTGGTCTATCGTGTTCCAAGGTTCGACCCTTTACAAAAGGGGGTCGATCCCTTGTTTCAATTTTTTTTAGAAGGGATCAACCTTTTAAAAGAGGGAAGTCGATCCCTACCAAGCCGCATGAGATAAAAGGCTCTTGAGTTCAGAGGGATCATCATTTTAAAGAGGAAGGGTTGATCCTTAGCCTTTAATGAAGGATATTTTTACCTTGTCAACACTAGACCTTGTCAAGAGATTACCTGCAACATCATGAATCAACAACACTAACCTAATGGCGGTATATAGGCCCCTTTTATCCTCAACCTCTACATTCAGCAAGCCCACCATCTACAATTCTATACAACCTACAACAACAACAGTAACATCAAGTAACCTTTCTCTACAAACTTACACCACCACCTTCCCCTCATGGCGTTTGTGCTCAGAAAAGCCATGCAAACAATTTACCATTTGCAAAAAAAAAAAAAAATGAAAACTTTTTCCATAACAAGATTATATTTGGTTGTTTAATACTAATTAATCCTAGCTATTTGGTAAAAGTTTGTTATACTTTTGTGGCTTCACAAAACTTTGTGTCTCAAAAAATCTTCCACCAAGTTTGAGCTGTTGCAAACCTCAAGCTGTCCGACCTTCAATGGTGATTCACACAAGATACAATAAAGAATAACACCAGGAGTGGTCATGAGGTTTTCTTGCTGCCAAGAGTGGTCATGTAGCGATCATACTTCTGTTGGGATAATGCCTTAATGAAAGGATCTGCTAAATTATCCTCTATGGGCACACGCTCAATTTTTATGTCACCTCGTTGAATGATTTTTCTAATCAAATGGTAATTCTTTAATACATGTTTAAATTGTTGATGAGACCTTAGTTCATTTGTTTCCACACGGGTGGAATTAGCCAACTTTTGTTGAGAGGGCTAAACCAATATCAAATAACATTAAAAAATAAATACTCTTATAAAATTACAGATAATTGTCCATGACAAATCATATATCATGTTCACAAACATCAAGACTTGTTACATGATAAGCATAATGTAAAATTACTATTGAAACATAATTATATATGATCATTCATGATCAGATTATATGTTGTATCCACCAAGTCAAAAATAATTTATTCAATTATATACCATTTGATTCTTGAAATGAGAACTAAGAAAGAGGATGATCAAAGACCAATAAAAATTATATTATGAGGTTTAAGTCCTAGACCCTTTAATTTGAAAGGAGGAAAAATAGTGCCTAACTTTGAGCATTATTAAACTAATTAATTTAACAAAAATTAGAGGATGCTCTTGAGAATATAGCAAGTACATAGTAAAAAAAATATTTTTTGTTCGAACATCATGTTTCTTCCAAAAAGACGCTCGAGGGCTGAAGCATGCCATGTTAGCTCCGAAACGGTAACCTAACAACCATTCACCATTCAATCTCTAAGCTACCGCCGATGTTTTTGTCAAAACCCCATATCTAAGCAAACCAAAACGTCTACCCCTGTTAGAACATTTTCTAGGAATAAACACATTCAGCACTTGACAGAACTGGCTACCAATTCTGCCTAACCATCGTCGACCCACCCCAGGTGGCCGATTGTTGACAAACATGGTAAAAATCTTATAAGGATTCCGATTCACCTGCCAATTCTGGTTCTGTTTACAACTTCTTTCTACACCGCCTTTCATTATTCACTTCCCCAAACCTCTTTTGGCCCCTACAAAATTTATCATAATGAAGATGAGATTTGTCCCAAAATAATATGACATCCATGGAAGCAATACACATCGCTATTCCATATTTGTGCATCAAAATCTTTGAAACTCTTAAAGTTTGAGAATGTACACTCAAAATCCTTATCATGCAATGTATATTGACGATCATTTTAAACTATTTCATTGAATAAAACAAAAGTTGATTGCTTAAGGGAGAAGATGAAGACCTAAGAAGACATTTTTGAATGAAAAAGTAGCGTATGTACCATTTTGGAATACAAGATCATTTTGTTTAACACAGAACACGTGCAACTAAATAAACAATAAAGAGTATAGCAGTTAGCATGTGCAACTTTATGAAAATGTCGGTTGTTTAGCTAATCAAAATCGCAGTAGTAAATTTCTTCACTTCTCTGTGTGTTTTTGTTCTTGATAACTAAAACACAAAAAAATAATGTTATTTTAAATAAATAACACTGCTTCAATATCTTTTATTTAATACTTTCCTTAATTTATTTATATCGCAATTTGCACTCCATCTGTTATTCCACCAAATAATAGAAGGACACTATAGTCATTTAGCTACCCCTGCATTGTTCACATTGATCAACTTGGTTAGTAAGTTGTCCCATTCAACGGAACATTAGAAGGAAAAACGCAAAAAGCTCAAGGGTAGTTTGGTAAAAAAAGAGGAAAGGCCGGATATGTGGGACCCATAAAAGTAGAAGCAAATGGACATGGTTCTCAGCATCAGGACAAAAGCTAGGGATGATAAAGGTTTGTTGGAGTGCAGTGGGCAAAGGGCGCTGATTCTTGATAACTATTCACCAGCTAACACGTGCCGGTTCTTGGGGCCAGGATCTTCCCATTCTTTTAACCTTCACCGTCTGATCAGTTTTGAAGAAAAATAGTATCAACTATCAAGTGGTTCTTTGCTTGGTGGGATCAAAATGTGAAAAGCTGGCAAAGAAAACGTTTAGTTGAGCTTTATTTTGAACCCCGAAGGGCTTTACCAAAACTGCCTACTTTTATAGATTGCCAAAGTACACTTTACCTTTCATTAATCCAATAATAATTGAATATTATTTTTCCTCTTCAAATACCTTCTTTTTTGTCCTTCATTTCCTTATAATAAGTAGGGGGTGTATCTCTTTTTTGGCTTTTTTATTACTACTGCCACTCCCTCTTTTCCCAACCATGTTTTTGCATGATTATGCAGGAAATATCTTTCTTATTACAGTCATTATTTAATGTTAAGCTGTTGATTATAGAATATGTTTGTGATTCCTCATTGAGTTTATGTTGTCATAAAAGGATCAAGTTCAGTACAACACCGGTACACCCAACATCACCATAAAAAATATATAGGAGTATATTATGGATAGTATAAATAAGATACAAGCGAGACTCAGGTGAAACAGGTTCTCTGTCTGCAACTACCCTTGCCACGTAAAATCGATTTAAGCCGTTCTAAGTTCCTACCTGTAAAATTTTATTTACTGTTTTGCAAGTTGTCATTTAATTGAAAAAAGTAATATATACAAAATATCTATATACACATGTACACGTTTTTTTTTCTTTTTTCGAAACATACATGTACATGTATGTTAACTACTAGTTTGATGTAGTATAATTTTTTTTTTGAAATATAAATTTTGTAAAGCAGTTTCCCTATGTTTCTGTATATATTTATCTTAATGCGCAAGCTTGATGTATTATGTCAATAAAAGTCATTAGCAAAATATTAAAGACTTTGGATGGCATGATGGCTTAGTACTAATAAAGTCACCCTTCAAAAAAAATTTGCTAGTTTTTAATTTGCTTTTGAGCAAATCACTTGTTTGTTCATTAAATTTTTCAAAATTTTTTACTTTAATTGTTCAAATTCTTTTAAAAAATACCATTTTAATCACTAAATGTTACAAGTATTATTATTTTGATCATTCAATTATTAAAAAATAACAGACCTCCACATGACATTTTACGTCATCTGCTCTTACTACATGAATACCATTCATATTAATTGTTCTTGCCATGTCATATTTTGAAAATAATTTTTATTGTTACGTGGACATGTACACTTGTTTAAGGCAGCTGACATAAATGGTTATTTGGAATATCTATGAATATTTGTTATTTTTGAAACGGTTGAAGGATCAAAATAATAATATTTATTTTTTAAAAAAGTTAAAAATAACACTTATAAATGTTGATAATTAACTTTCAAATTTAAGTGAACAAAATAGAAATTTTGAAAAATTAGATGAGGAAATAGATAATTTACTTTAACTTTTTAATGTTAAAATCTTTATTTTTCAAAAAGAATGGCTTTTACAGGTCTGCTCATGGCGGTTGAATAATGGATTGATGGTTCTGCCCTTTGGAAAGCAATAAGGAGCGACTTCCCTTTTATATGATCATTGTACTTGTAGGTGGCAAAGACGACATGTTGTTTAAAATATGATTGTTATCTTTTGGTAGGATACGAAGCTTTTCTTTAGTAACATGCACCTAAATTATGAACATTTTTTTTATATAAAATATATAAAAATATGTGGATGCTATTAAGCAATGTATTGAAAGATGACCCTTGGCGTTGGCTTTGAATGTACCTGCCTTATGATGCATTGCGAATTATCATTGCTTTCACATGATGGAGGGATCCCACACACGTTTGCTTTTGATGAATGGGCAATGTTTTTGGTACGTGCACTAAAGGGTTTTTTGAGAGTATATATGCACTAAAGTTACTTGAAATTCTTTATTTCAAACAAAGCATAACTTTATTTAGAATAAATAAATTAGTGAGCTTTTAATCAGAGCGAGGTGGACCAGTCAAACTCAATTGAGTTCGTGGCAATACAAGCATTAAATAAAATGGTAGGGGATCAAGTAACTTAAATAAAGTTAAGAATTTTAATTTTTAACAATTAATTAACATCTCAATGACTCCCCCTAATACTAAGAAATCAATTCAATCTAGAAACTTTTTAACTAGTTCAAACTCAAAAAATAAAGAGATAAAAATAAGTCATTGTTTGTAAAAATAAAGAGATGCATAATCCATGTGATTCTGCCAAAAAATATTATCAAAGGTCATCTTTCAGATTACATCTACTCTAGGGTAGAATTTCTTAATTTCATAATCGACTACCATTTTCTTATTCAAATCAGGGGTAATAAATGCAGCAGTGAGCCCATAATGGGCCAAAGGCCAAATACAATCAGGGGTCGATGCCCAAAACATAAGTTAATGTGCTGTTGACCAACTTTTGCTGGTGATCAAAATAAATGTAGCAATGAAGAGAAAAAAAAAATGAAAAGAAAAGAATAGAAAAGAGCGAGCGAGAAGGGTTTTCCTTTCTTGTTTCATTTTTCCTTTACTTCCCAGTCTCTATGCTCCGACCCAGCCCAAGTGTACAACAAATGGCGAACTCAGGTTCAGCTTAAGCTTTTAACCTTGCCATATGTCGCATTTTGGGAGTTAGACTATGACGAGTTTGAAAACTCAAGTACCCAACCACCATCTGTCAACCCAAGCTCCATATGTCTTGTTGCCTCGCTGAAACGTGTTAAACTTAATTATACGTGGACTACGCATTTATATACCCTAATACACCACCACGACCCTCCGTAGTGTTTTCTCACGAAATCCATCAGTCTTTGATCCACAGTTCCACTAAAACAAATGAGCCAGAGACAACCAAGAAGGCCCCAAGGCGATCAAACTTCCGACCAGGAAGCTATCAAGTACGGCGATGTTTTCGATGTCACTGGTAGATTGGCATCTAAGCCAGTTGCACCACGAGATGCAGCTACCATGCGCACTGCCGAGAACCAAGTGCTTGGGAAGACGCTTGATGCCAGTGCTGCCGCTGTAATGCAATCTGCAACTGATGTAAATGTGATGTCCGGTGTTGTTGGTCCCGGCCAGGGCAATAAGATGGTCGAAAGAGTGGGCGTTGCTGTATCTAAATCGAGAGACGTCCAAGGAAAAGTTGTTGTCGCTGAAGCTATAGCTGGCCAGGTTAAATATTTTCTTGTCTCCTTGCATTTTCAACTCACGATGCAATTATTATAATATGCAAGTCGTAAGAGATTGATTGTTTTTCTCGAGCAGATTGTAGGGCAGTGCACTCCATCTGATGCTCAAGGGATAACCCCTTCTCCATCTCCAACTCCAGTTAGAGGGGATGAGGGTTGGACAACATCTCCAACTCCAAGGGGTGCGGCTGATCATAATGGCATCACCATTGGAGAAGTTTTGGAGGCAACAGCTATCTCTGTTGGCGATAAACCGGTTCATCAAGGTGATGCTGCCGCAATACGTGTGGCTGAGGTGAGAGCTGCTGGCAGCAATGTGACCCAACGTAGAGGCCTTGGCGCCACAGCTCAAGCTGCTGCCACTTTCAATGACCGTGTGTCTTATGATTATAACAAGATGACGATATCCGATGTTCTATCGGTAACTAAGACTTCATATATACTTTGCCCTTCACATAATTAGCTAGACTAATAATTTTTCCCAATTCGTCTTTCCTGACAATTTTGTTTGGGACAGGATGTTTCTTCAAAATTGCCTCAAGATAAAGCGGTGACAAGTGAAGATGCTGATGGACTGACAGGCTCGGAGCTGAGAAACAAGCCTGACATGACACCCACGCCCGGTGGAGTGGCGGATACCATGGCCACAGCTGCTAGGGTAAATCGGGATGACACGCCATGAAGCTTTCGTGTGTATTTCTTATAGTAGCTCATGTTACAAGACCGCTATATATTCCAAATTTTGTAACGATAGAGTTCATCTCGGACTAATGTGTGTTACATGTATATCTTAAATAGCAGTTTTTAAGTTTCCTTTTGTGTCGAACGTGTTCGAAACTCTTGTATCGAAGCAGTTTTATGGTAGAAGTATTGTAATTGAAATTTGCTTGTATTTGAGCATTTTACTCATCATGATCTCCTTCTTACAGAGTATATCATCTCCTTTCCTCAACTATTTAAAAAAAAAAAAAACTTGCTTATCCCATAATAACAGTAGCCCATAGTAAACTGCAAGCCATTTCCAAGATAATATAAATGAATAACAGTAGCTCATAGTAAACTGCAAGCTATTTCGAAGATAATATAAATGAATATAGTTGAATATTTACATTTTGTTTAGGCTACAATTTAAAATTTTATTCGATTAATATTTTAATTTGCATGTAAAATTGAGTAGTTCTGTAATTTTAATTTTTTGTTTCAGTTGAGATTTGTTTTTGTTTTACTTTGGATTTATATTATTAAAAAGTAGGTGAAATTTTTTATTATAAAAATAGATTTTTAAGTTTTAGAAATTAGTTTAGTGTTTTGAAGCTGCGGGTGCTTTGAGAGCTTTATAAGTTTTTTTTTTTTGGAAACGTACAGATGATTTCATTAATAACTTGTTATACAAAGAAGCCATAAAAGGCTAGAGCTGCAGAAAAGCAGCATCGAAACTAACTAGAGCTTTATAAGTTTTGTGGGTGTTTTGAAAGCTTTTAAGTTTTAAGTTGTTTAACTTTGTAATTTTGTTTTTCCAGTGATGCTGGAGTAGTTTGAGTGTTTTTTTAGGTATTATTAAAAGAAGGTAATTGATTGTATAGAAATACAATATTTATTAATTATTTATAAAAGATATTTTTTAAAATTTTTATATAATTTTTATTATTTATAAATATTTTTTAAATTATATATATATAGATTTACTAAAAATAAAATTTATGAAATATTACATGCTTTGTTAAATATAGTATAAAAAATTATAATTATGAGAATCTTATTATATTGAAGTATTTTTTTAAAATTAGTTTTTATTTGAAAGTTTTATCACACAAAATATGGATATTGATAAGATAACGCAATCGATACATGGTCATGTATTTTATTTGTGAAATGAGTAGTGAGTCTCTATATGTATGAAGATATTTAAATTAATTTGTTGATATTTGTTAAATTATTTCGGGAGTAGATATAATATCCTTCCAAACAGTTATGATTGAGAAGTCCGGATGTGGGGAAGTTGTAGTTGGACTACTTGCAAGATGAGGTGCCTCTTCGATTAGAGGTAAAGGTGGAGCTTCAAGAGAAGGTGTGCGCAGATAATCCTAGGGGGCCTCTGGTGGAGTTGAGATAGAAGTAAGATGTAGGAAAATTTTAGTTGGACTACAGATAGGATGATCTTCGATCAAGGCAACAAGAGGTCAGCTTGGAGCTGATGCAATTGCTTGATTTATGCCACCTACCTCATCAAGATCAATCCTAATATTGTTGCCCTCTTTGTTACGTGCACCATCCTCTCTATCCATCGACCGACTCTGTACAATAAAAAAAGTCAAACACATTAAAACAGTGTATACATCTTACATGTAATAACTCATGCAATGAAAAAAGATAAAAGCTCATACCTTATAATGGTTGATCAGCCGACTAACAATCCGATCTTCTAGTCCTTGTAGTGACTGCTGGATATCCAGATGCATTAACTGCATTACCAACTACATGTCCCGTTGGATCTCCAACTACATTGCATGCATATGCATCTGCATGTCTCACTCAACCTCTATCTGGAATGACTGCATCTGCATTTGCATGTCCATTTGCATCTCTATCCACATTAACTATAGGTCCTTCTTCCAATATGTCCACATCTGATGCATCTCTCACTTAAAGATTGTAGTCATTTGAGAATGCAGTGGCGGGTTGCGCGTTTGAGCATTAGGGCAACAATAGAAGCAAAAGGAGAAGCAGTGTGAGGAGTCACAGTAACAGCAGCATGAGGAACAATAAGAGGAGAATCAAGCGCCTCAGCAGCAGTGAACTGGGCATGGACCTCATCGTTCATGATGCAATTCCACTTAACACATCTTCTTACCGTACTTTTTTATTTACGATCCATTATCTTCCTCCTTTGTTAAGGACCGAATTGTAACTGACCCTCCAACTTCCATAATAGAATATATTGTTGCCCCTCGAAGATATTAACTTCAATGTCGGCTCGTACCTGAGCATTTGGCTCATTGGTTGGTGCATTATCGCCCTACCTAAAGAGCAGAGTTCGAATCCTTCGTCCTCCAATTATATAAAAAAATAAAAAAAACTTCAATGTCGACCCAATATGCGGTCAACATCTCTTCCGTAGTTAGCTCCAAGGTCCCGACTGCTTACAACTGCACCAAAACATACATTGCCATTAGATTGAAACCTAGCTACCTTATGACAAAAAAATATAATTAAATAAAATAAAAACAATATGGTTTCTTTACTCACCTTGCCTTTTCTCTCCAAACCTGTAATATTGACGTGGAAGCCTATAAGCCTTTCGTCACAGTGCCATTTTAGCATTCTAGCATTCTTGGACAAACCTATCCAAACAGGCGTTGCCTTCCAAATAAACTTCAAATATCAGGAATTGCTTCCAACACCCAAAACTACACATCAGTTGTAAAACATTTTACTCACCTCATAAAATCTTATACAAAAAGAATAATGAAAAACATTAGGGTATAGCACACTGAAACCCCCATATAAATTTGTAGAGGTAATAACGTTTCTTCTCTGCTACTCACACTGTTGGAGGTTCGAAACCCCTTATCAAGTAATCGACAGTCAGACTCCAAACATATGTGCCTTATGGGAATGCATTTCAATCGTCGATATTCTCGACCAACAATAACAACCATAAAATCACTAATCATCTGTAGTCTTGTCCGAATAAAACATTACTCGCGATCAAGAAAAGGCCCATCTTGGTCGCGTTTCCCTCTTGTTAAAACTGTCTTCCCTTGAACGTCTTTAAAACTTGTTGTATTTTCACCTCGCTCCCTGATCCCTAATATCGTTGATGATTTCCTCCAAGGATGGCCTTATAAGGAATGAAATAAAGGCCGATAAGGTACCTAACTTCAGTTCTGTCACTAGGTAGAACTCCCTCTTCGAGAATCGGGCTTTCGTTTTGCTTATGGCAAACCATAACTCACCTTTGATGGTGTAGGGTTCATTGATTCTACATAGCATTAGGTTGTAAATGATACTAGCACAGAATAAACTCTTCTCTAATTTGACATCCATCATATGTCCAAAGCATGTTCTCTTCAAGGCTTCCAACTCATTTACTTTACGCAGCATCTCACGTATCATATGCAGATACAACCACCTATAGTGGATGTTAATGCCAGCATTAAAGCCCCACCGATGCCTCAGCATATAAAACAAAGATTCCACATTATTCTGTTCTGTTCCTATTCTAACCATCTGCAATATAAAACAGATAACATTTTCATTTTAGTTAATATGATCATTGTAGATTAAAAAAACAATAGGAATTTATAAGAAATAGCCTTCCTCATAAGCTCACTCCAAAAATGACCCTCACAATAATTTTAACTATTTTAAGACAACCATGAAATAGAATAATTAATGCAGATGTCGAGCATGGATTATTAAGTAAATCAACATATACATATTAAAGCATTACAGTTGACCCAAAATAATACATAATGAACGTAACGTTGGTTATGCAATGCTATATAGATAAATTTCATACAATTATAACACTCGTACACTTTCATATAGATAACAGTCATGCAATGCCTTATAAGAAGTCATGCAATGACCTATCAATAAGTCACGCAATGCTAAGAACAACTAAACTAATCACGTATACATTAAGTAATGCCATGCTTGAACAATATTCATACAATGACATATCAACCAGTCACTCAATGTTAAACCCTAAAAATAGTACCTAACATAATTACGTACACTCTAAGTGATGCCATGCCAAAATCCAATCATGCGTAAGGTGTCAACCACGTATGTAAGCCCTCAATCACACAATACTTAAATCTTAAACCCAATTTTTATAAAAAAATGATAATGCATACATATCAACCAGCCACACATGCTCTGTCACTTTTTGACCACAAAAACACTAATAATACTAACTTCATGTTTATATTCAACAATTTCAAACAACAAGAATATCAATATGAATAAGCAATATGCCTACATTTATGAAGAATAACAATAGTCCTAAAAACATTTTTTTAGATGATTAAAAATAAGAATAAAAACATATTATACCTTTCTCCTAGTAATATGAACTTTCTCTCATTGCTCAATATTTGAACTACCTTTATGTAAAAAAAACCTACTCCAAAATGCTTCTATCGTTGCAAAAAATGCTCACAAGTTGAACCAATGAGGGATGCTTACAACAGAATTATTTATATAGAGATGTATGGTCTGTCTATGAGAATTGAAGAGTTACACACCTTGTAAACATACTTGACCTATTAATAGTTTCAAGTTGAGACGCAAAGTCAAACAAATAGGTCAGTTTCATTAAGGGTAATTTTTTTTTAATTTTAATTCTCTTGATTAAAAACAATTAAAATTATAAGGAAGCCTATTTTCAAAAACACCTTATGCATGGGCCTATTTATAAAAAGAACTCTATATACAATCATACACCTCTAATAACCTTTTAAACATACAACCAATTTTTTTGCTCTATAGTACTTTTCCGTCTGAATCCATAGGAAGAAAGCCTTTTATCTACACAAAAATGAGTTAGCAAGAACAACCAAAAAGACTTCAAATGGACGAATTTTCCTATCAAGAACCCATTACCATTGGAGAAGCTTTAAAAGCAATAATTCTCTCTATTAGTGACAAATCGATTGCAGTGATGCAGTGGCAATACAAACGGCTGAGATAAAAGCCATTACTCGCTGTGATAGACCACTTGGAGGGTTTAGTGCCACTTTTTAGTCTTTGGCCACTTTGAATTCTCGTGTAGCGTAAGACGAGGATAAGATCACCATCTTTGATGTTTTATCGGTAACTAAAAAACTCCATAATTATTATAGATCCCTCAATTAGATTATTAGAATGATGAATGGAGTTTTACCCAACTTAACTTCCTTTGGTGGTTTCCTTTTGAGACAGGGTGCTTTTACAAGGTTGGAACATGAAAAAATTATGACAAATGAAGATGATGGAGGGGTAAAACGAGCAAAATGGACGACTAAGCTTGACGAGAGTACAACACTTGGTGTGATGGTGGTGTCAGTTAAAATTATACTATGCAAGTATACGTATCGAATAGATAGTATATTA
>NW_018397258.1:6725015-6725164 GCF_002168275.2 Theobroma umbraticum | reverse complement strand
GATTAAAAATTAGATTACATGTGAGTTCAATTGCAATCCTAGAAAAATAATTTACTTCATAGTATCTAATAAAAACAATATCCAAAGAAATTTAACCATAAATCCAAGTCAAAGAAAATAAGAAAAACACAAAGGTAAGAGAGAAAACT
>NW_018397258.1:6724646-6724775 GCF_002168275.2 Theobroma umbraticum | reverse complement strand
ACTCTGCGGCGCTACTTCTCTAGCGCTGCAGTGCTGAGCTCTCTGGAATTTTGTGTGTGTGCTTTCTTTCATCAACGCTGCAACCTTGTTCTCCCAGCGCTGTGACAGTCTATCAACTTCAAACGTGAG
>NW_018397258.1:6720638-6724295 GCF_002168275.2 Theobroma umbraticum | reverse complement strand
TACTTAAACTCCCAAAATGAGTCAAAATAACTCTATATAATAGAGTTATCACATGGTGGTAACAATGGCTACAACTGTTACGGTAAATTGAGATGAGAGACACTGAAGAGTAAAGGCAGTTAGGCTTTAAGATCATATGCGGCGTTTACTTTATTGTTGATTAATACTAGCATTTAGCATATAGAATCCGTTATGGAATTTATGTGTCGTCAGAATTAGTTGTGTGAAAGTATCCTTCATGTATCATTACTCATCAATAAGCAGTGTCAATGCATACAAGAAAAATGTAATTAACTTGTATCGGCTACCTTTTCCTAGGTTACAAGCAAAATGCTCTATTTTTGTGTAGTATTGATAGGTTCCTTGTAATGCTACCACTACTCAAGTAACAAATCACTTTGGAAAATATACAGATATCCTCAATCTCACCAACTCTCCAACTCTCTTCCGCCATGAAGAGTCTTATGCAATCAAGCTTAAAATTCAAAATGACATGTTGGTGATAAGATCATATAAAATTATTTTTTTAAAAAAAATATTATATCATTCTATAAGTCGTATTGAAATAGAAGATGAAGAAATATTATTTACTTTTCGATTAAGACTTTAGTACTTCTCACCTTTTTTTTTCAATTCCTATTAGAACTCCATATTTCTAACTTTTTTTTACAATTTTTATTGCACCACCCTATCTTTATGCACGGTAATGTTTTCAATCTTTCAATAAAAAAAAAATCAATGCGGCAATTCATAGTACTTGACACTTCAGGCACCACTCTAATTTTTTTTTTCATTGGTTCTAACACATTCTGCTTTACTTACTCGTAATACCACCTCTCTCCCTAATCCCGATCATAGAAGAACCCATCTACAATGAAGCCAGACATCACATAACCAACACTTGTCAATACAAGTTCCAAATTGTCTCTCTGCCTCGCTAAAACGTATAAAATTATACCATAATGTGATGTCGATATATATACAATTATACACCTCAAATAACATTCTAAACATACAGCCATCTTTCTTGCTCTACAGTACTTTTTCGTCCGAATCCATCAGAAGAAAGCCTTTTATCTACACAAAAATAAACCAGCAAGAACAGCCAAGAGGATCTCAAGTGGACGAATTTTCCTACCAGGAACCCATTACCATTGGATAAGCTTTAAAAGCAACAATTCTCTCTATTGGTGACAAATTGATTGACACAAGTGATGCAGTTGCAATACAAACGGCTGAGATGAAAACCAATGCCAGCTGTGATAGACCACTGGGTGGCCTTAACGCCACTTCTTGGTTTGCGGCCACTTTGAAGTCCCGTGCAGTGCGATACGAGGATAAGATCACTATCTTTGATGTTTTATTGGTAACTAAAAAACTCCATAATTATTTTCGATCCCTCATTTAGATTATTAGAATGATGAATGGAGTTTTACCCAACTTAACTTCCTTTTGTGGTTTCCTTTTGGAGACAAGATGCTTTACAAGGTTGCACCATGACAAAATTATGACTGATGAAAATGTTGAAGGGGTAATACGGGCAGAACGGATGACCAGCCTGACGAGAGTACAACGCTCGATGGGGTGGCGGCAATAATCGTTACAACAGCTAGGGTAAATCGAGATGAAAGAGACTGAGGAGTAAAGGTAGTTAGGCTTTAAGGTCATCTGTGGCATCTACTTTGTTGTTGATTAATACTAGTATTTAGCATATAGAATCCGCTATGGAATTTTATGTGTCGTCTTATTTAGCTGTGTGAAAGTATCCTTCATGTATCATTACTCGTAAGTAGGCAGTGTCAATTCATATAAAGAAAAGGTAATTAACTTGTAGTAGAATAAACATAGCTTCTGAATCAAAAATTGCTTGTCCTAGTCCACGACGCTCTCGGTGTTCCTTGCTAGCAAAAAGAAATACTAGGAAAAATAAATTAAATTGTTTTAAATTGAAGTAGTTTCTTATCTAGCATCCATACTCAAAATGTATAGTATACACTAGGTGAACGAAGTTAAATAATTGAATGTTCATAATTGGTCCCAACAAGTTTGCAAAAACATTTTAATTAATTTGTGCAATCAAATTAATTCATGTGTTTTAGTATCTTGAAAATAATTATTTGTCCTGTTGAACATTGAACGTGTACCATAAACTTTATAGGACAAACACTTAATATCACCAACAATAACAAAAAAATAAAAGATAATTTGAAATTGAACGTTGAATTTTCTTTTCAATATAGAAAAGGTGCCGAGATGCTATCAATCTTGGTTTTTTCCCTATTACATATTTATTATTTTAGCCCTTTCTGGAATAAAGTATTTTGACAAACTTTAATATGCAAAATACATCCACAACCTGAAAACCTGAAAATGTGTATGAATCCCTAGCCTGGATTGTATATTCTTCCTCTACCTCATTGGTAATGTCTTAATTTATCTCTTATTGATTAAATTTTTTGAACTTTTTTATTACAATTTTTTCTAATGATCATTTATTAAAGTTTTAAGAAAATCCATTAAATTCCGGAATCAAATTGGTTTCAAAATAAATATCTAATATGATAAAATATGAAAAAAGTTCTTATAAGTAATGTCTTAATTTGAATTTTATTCTTTAAATTTTTTTAATTTTGACTATAATTTATTTTCAAATGATCATTTAAAAAATTTCAAAATATGTGTCAAAATTTAGAATAAAATCATTTTTAATGTATATGCTTAAAATTTAATTTGATAAAGTATTAAAAGAATTTAGATCAAAATCAAAAAAATTTGACCAAGCAAGACATTAATTATATGAGGGAGAGCATGGCTTTTGTTGAGATTAGAAGCCCAGAGGGTTTTCCACAGAAAGAGTGATCGAGATAGGTTTAAAATCTTTGATAATTGAATCGGATTCTTATAGAACTCTTTCATAGATAGCTAAACTAGAGAGTAGACCATGAGCACTGCGAAATGTACTTTTCAATATTGGCAAGTTATAGAGACTGATTAGAGATGTCACTTACAAGTAGAGAGACAAGAAAGCTATAATTTCTTTGCTGACTCCCCTGCAGAATTGGGGTTTACCGTCACAAAATATTCAACGCCAGCTGGTGATCAAAGGCCTAGTATACGGTTATTTTCGGATAAAGGAGCTGCTGCTTTTCCTGCTGAAATGGAGTTTTCCCTCTTGAGCACCCTTGCTGTCCGTACTTGTTGTTTCTATTTTGAACGCCCCTATGCTTCGCTTGTGTAATATAGCTGAGGATACCACCATGCTTATTTTGTTAGGCAGGACATCGTCCCTTTCCTTTTCTTTTGTTCCTTTTGTTTCAGTTCAAAAATTTGAACTGTGAGGCTCTTGTAGTTAATTTTATTATTGTTAATGCAATGAATTTGTTTGAGGAAAAAAAAAACCAGAGAGAAGACAAAAGAGGGGAAGAGAGGTGAAAAGTCCAAAATACCTCTTTAAAAATACCAAAAGACCAAAACAGGTGTCAGAAGGGATATGCACATGAGATGAGACTCATTATATTAAGATTTAAATTTTAAATTGGAGAAAGATGGCATGCAAGCTACTGCTGTAGGGTGAGGAATGGCCGGTGGCGGGACATTCCAGTTTCTTGCTCTCTTGCGCACGTCGTCCTAAAGAATATAACTAGGGGAGAGCATCGG
>NW_018397258.1:6704611-6720538 GCF_002168275.2 Theobroma umbraticum | reverse complement strand
AAAATAGTGAAACTCTTCCATAACTGTGGTGCGCTGGACCATGTGCTCCGATCAGTACTTAAAAATTACTCTTAGAGATTAATTTTATTTCAATATTTTTTTTATTTTAAAGAATTTTCAGAATTTGTAATTCTACATTTGATAAATAAAACTGTTATTTACCTCTGAATTTTCAATTTTATTTTCAAAAAGATCTGATGTAAAAATGTTAAGGGGGTAATTGGTCACCGGAAATGAAGTGGTCCTACCAAAACCATAAAAAAAGTTAAAAGTGGTTTGATGTTGACTTCTTGCAAGGTCGAGAACTGAATTGGGTTGGCCCAAGAAAACGACGTTAAATGGAAAATGTCCAGGGAAAAGAAGGGTTGGTCCCAAATAGAGGCTGGAGTTCATTTAGTTCTGCTAGGCTTAAGGCCCGATAAGTCTTCATTATGGGCCCTGCTCAAGTACTTCTCTGTATAGTATGCGCACTGACTTGACGTCAATAATAAGAGATTAAGAGTGACATTAATTATTTGTTTTTCCCTGTAAATGCTTGGTTGATCATTTAATCAGAAATAATTTTGTTAACTTGCCCAATGACTTCAACTTGCTTGTGCTTCCTCTATAAGGAAGATGATCTTCCCGAATAGTAGTATAACTCTATTAAAATAAAAAAGTTTAAATTTTGGTTGGTTTCCATAGAATCTTGTCTTAAACCCCTAATCTTATTTTGCATTTAGCACATTGTGAAGTGTAAATAATTTGTAATCATTGCCTAATGCCTATTATTTATACATTGAGTAAGGTTCGTCATGAAAATGAAATAAAAATTATTAGAAACAGACGGTGAGCACTGAGCAGGTAAATTTAACTATTCATTCTTGAAGCAGATCATAAGATTTACCTTTAGCTCCTATCATGGGCGGTCAAATTCAGGAGTATTATGCAACTCCCCAAACCCTTTTCGTAGTGCTGCGCTCAAGTATTTGTGGAATAGTCCGAGAACAGAAAAAAAGAAAACAGTCCATGAAATTGTTTAGTGAGGTGACAACTCTCTGGCATGATGTGTACGTGGAACATGAAAAAGGTAAAAAAGTGATTTAGGGTTGATATTATATATCACAGGCCAAAAGGGTACGTTGTTATGGTCCCGTTAACACATAGATCAGTCTTGTTCTTGTAGAAAAAGCGACAAATCATGTTGTTTGATGAGGATTCGGTTCAATTTTTAAGATTTTTCAACTAGTCGTAATCTTTACAGAACCATCAAAATTTCCCAAATTTCAACTTTCTTTCTTTTTTTTTTTGTTTGTTGGTTCTCCCCATTTTTGTAAGTGCATGCAATCTCCCATTGGGAATCAAACGCCGCCCATACCATCAACGAACCAGGCAAGGACAAGGCGCAAATAATTAATGTGTCATAAACTTGATTTGATAAAATATACTAGTATATCCAATAATTTTGCAGAACCTGACTGGTTGCAGCACAAAACAGGCGGGGGAGTTTCACTGACTAAACACGTTTGGTTGGCTAATGGGCAGAGATCCCCAACCAGGACAATTCCTACAGCTCATCTCTAAGATCTGAACCTGATGAGGATGCTCTCTGAATTGGCACTGCCACAGATAGTCTCCTCGGGCTTCCTTACAGTTGTTAACTAATCACTGTATGGCACACATGAGAAAGAAGGTCTTCCCTGTATTTCTTTATAGGTCAATAATTAGTCATGTTGTATTTCTTGCATAGTACATAACAAAATGATATCGAACTGACCACTTGACGGTTGGCTGAGTCAAGCGAGCAAAGAGAACAAGTCCCTGCGACCACCGTATTGTTGTGATCAGGCGTGGGTTGTGGCTTTGAAACTACTGATAGTGGAAAAGGTTATATTATTTCTCAAGTTGACTGTGTCATGCTAAATGCAAGTGAGAGATATTTGAGGGAGACAAATTCTAACTGAATAAATGAACAACATCCTGTTGTCCTAATCAGTTGCCAATTTACTGATCAATTTTGATTTGTGAAAATGATTTACTTGAAAAATGTTGATCTATTTTGATTGACAGATTCAAAATAAGTTTTCCTTCTCTTACATATGATTAATGTTATTACTTCTGTATATTTTCATGCCTTAATTTCTCTAACAAACAAACACCTAAAATGAAATAATTAAGGAGCCCTGGAGTAAACTTAGAAGGAATAGCAGGATATAACTGGCTAGTATAATCTATGGAGGAGGCCATTTTCGAGTTTCATTGAAATGTCGGGCAACTACGAAAACAAATAGTTGTCATCTGCTCAAACTGACGTTGATTTCTCGTGCTAACTTTTCTTATCTCGCAGTGGACAGTGGTCACACTGTTGCAATGTCCTTCTCTGAATGCTACAGCAAGGCAACACACTGCTTCAGCTTTCCCAAAGATATGGTGCAAGTGATTGTGGTTAAAATAAATAGATATAAGCTCATGGTATCACAAAAAGTCAGACGCTTCTTCTAACAAGTAAAAATCACAAGTATATTCAAATCAAACAAACTTACATAGATATTAGAAATTCATATAAAGTGGGATACTATTTGAAATAAATTAAAGTTCAAAACCTTTGCCTTACAATTGAAACAATACACATAAATCAATTCTCGGGTACTACCAATTATAAGCTTTTATGCTTATTAATTACTAATTATGTAGGTGTCTTCTTGATCGTGACCTAGGGGCTAGGGGTAGGCAACCTGAATTAGAAGCGGAGATTAGATATATATATATATAGATATTGGCATCACAATGGATGATGCTTACCGTTAACTGAACGGTGGTTGGAGTCCTTGGACACAAAAAGAAGCAAAAGGTTAGTTGGATTGGTCGACCTCGGTGCTCCCCACCATGTGCTAGCTTAGGTCGTTTTAACTTTGGTTGGACCATCCTAGTTGCCTACCTGACCTCTCCCTTCCTCTTAGAAAGGCCAGATTACCGAATATCTAATGGGAAAAAATAATGGGGTACGTAGCAAGCATTCTTCCAGAGATCTTCAACGTGACATGAACCTGTTTAATTTGTCCCCAATTTTCTCAAATGATATACGCTATAGCTTTCACTCCTCAAACCTGACATAGTGAAATTGGCATCTATAATTAGCAGGATTGGTGGGGACAGAGAGAGAGATGTATCAATCTACAGGTACTATATGGTAATATGAAATTGATTATCCCAAAAATAAATGCTTCTGTTGCGAAAAATTACCAAAATCATCCTAGACTGCGACCTACCGTAACACTCAACAATGCAAGTCGTGGGACCCAAAACATGACAGGTCTTGTGGGAGAAATCTTGTACAAAGTGATAAGATAATCATAGCCATTGGATCCATCGCTTTCTTATGTGCTAATCAGAGGACAGTGCTCCGATGACGACCACTCCCACACCCGAACGTATTAATGTTTGGTGAAATTAAATAATTTCTAAATACTTTAATTTTCTTTCTTTAAAGTGATGCACAGAATCACAAAAATGCCTCTGCGGATGCTCCCACCATCGTTTGCATGTGCACCTTACGTATAACACAAATTTAACGTTTTATTTATTTTATTTATATAAAGGAAAATGAAAACAAACTCAGCTTTACGCGAACGTACTGTAGGATAAAAAGTAATTCAACGTGCGTTGACGTGCTTATTCGAGAGTGAAAGAGTAGTTTGATTTGTTTGTCCTTTCTTTAATACTGCGTTTACAGACTTTGATTTGGGTTGAAGCGTCATTACGGTCTTTTTGCAGCTGCCTATTGCCGTTGAATCTAATTTTCTATTTTAAATAGCTTTAGATACAACAAAATCAGTTAGTTAAACTCTTTTCCCTTTCGAATAAAGAAAAAAGAAAGATGATTAAACTAACATTTTTTATTAGTGTTAGGGTTGCATTAACTGCACTTTGTTTTTCTGTTCTTTGAAATTTTGTTCCAAACTAAAAGCATATTAGTAGTAAAAGGTTTTGTTAGATATAGCAGATGACCATATAATTATTGAAAAACGATTGTTGAGAAGAAAATATTGTATCATGTGTTGTATATGAAAAAGTACCAATTAAAATTTTAAAAAAATTACGTTATAATATTTAGTTTAGAAGTAATGAAAATGTATTGTTAATTTGCCTAATTATCTTTGTGATGAATATATAAACTTTAGTAAATTTATATTTTTTTATATAAATTTTTTAAGTTTCCAAAGAATGTTATTTTTTTGTTACTGAACTTCTTTGACTAATGATCTATTGTTTTTACCTTTTTTTAAATATATGTAACAAATGCTTTTAGTAATATTAGTGGTAGTAATATTTTATTTTTATAATCAATTTCCTCTTAATTGGTAGTGGTAATAATTATGTATCCAAATAATTAAAAAATATATATTATAAGCATGACTGGTACAGCTAGGACAAAATTAGAAAGACATAATTAATAACTTTCTCGAAGTTTGTTCGTATAAGTTGTTGATAGGTGAGTTTATATTGAATATTGATGGTAGTTCAAAAAATAATTTTCAGAATGCAGTTAGGGGAGGTGAATTAAGAGATCATTTAGGTACATTTATTTTTAGTTTTTCTGAAAATTTTGGATCCAATAATTCATTAAAGGTGGAATTATTGACCTTACACAAAGGCTTAATTTTATGTCAACAATTTAATATCTATTGAGATGGATGCATTGGTAGTGATTCAAATGATTCAAAAAAGGACTAGGGGGTCTCAGGATATACTATACTTACTAGCTTCTATCAAGAGGTGTTTGAATCAATTTTTTTTATAAAATTTAGCATATTTATTATTAAAGTAATCAAGTTGTAAATTATTTATCTAACCGTGGTTACTCGCATTCGAATTTAAATGTATTCTCTCAAGTACAAAGTGAAAACGAGGTATGATCAAATCAAATAAGTTTAATTTATCATATGTTAAGATTAAATAAATATAACGAAGTAGTACTCTTAATTTATTGTTTTTTTATTTTCTTAGATTCATGTAAACCAATGTTATTACTCATCATTTGCATGCATTAAAATACAAAGCAAGTATTAACTTGTATAGGTTTACTGTTTTTGATATCTCATGTAATTTTGGAAGTACGGTTCTGTATTTTATTTTATTTTATTAATAAATTTAAACAAGATAACTTATCTTGCAAAAATTAGATATCTTACAAAAATTTCTAATTTCAAAAAAAATTCTCAAAGCAATGGAAAAGTCACATTCCTTCTGTTTTTAATAAAAATCACATTCTATTTTATACTAAGCATGAAAGCCACTCAATTACATTTCTGAAAATATAATCCAGATTTGTAATGGCAAACGCCGCCTCAACCGTTTGTAATTGACAGATTTCATTATCCAGAACTTATGAGAACTTCGCCGTCAATTAACGTTAGTGGACTTCTCTCTCCCTTGAACATGGTTTATAAACTTAAGTTGGAGCCTTGTGAACTTCAGTTTCCATCTCTCTCCCTCATCACAACTTGTCGGAAATTATGCCTAGCACCCTGGGAAAAAACCTCAGTCTCTGCTTCACCAAGATCAAATTCCCACCAAGTATTTCCCATTCGTCCTCTTCCCCGCTAACCCCAGATGATAACGGCCGTCCATTTCCCTCCACCGCCACCACATCATCACTCCTCTTCAAAAGCTACAACTCCCTCTATGACAGCACCTTTGACTACTCAACCTCCAAATCTTTAACCCACTCGTCCTCCCTCTCCTCCAAGCCCGAATCTGACTCCGACTCTGAGCCCGACTTCGCCACGGTTTTTGCTTCACATCGCTTCTTTTTCACTTCTCCAGGCAGCTCCAACTCCATCATTGAATCAACACCATCATCAATCACCACAACTCCGGAGTCATCAGATACCCTATTAGCCAGTAGTTCCAGTCCCATCAACAACGCAAATCAATCTTCAAACGACGGCCGCTCTGATGAACCAAGGAACGTACATAGCTCTGGTACCATAGTTAAAGATAGTGTAGCTGTCCCAACCGTCTCTCCAAACCCATACATGGATTTCAGGAGATCCATGCAGGAGATGGTGGAGGCACGTGACTTAATTGACGTCAAGGCCAACTGGGACTACTTGCATGAGCTTCTCTTGTGTTACCTTGCATTGAATCCCAAAAGTACACATAAGTTTATTATAGGAGCATTTGCTGATCTTCTTGTTAGTCTCATGGCGGCGGAGGGTGACAGCAACGACGGAGACGTTACTGAGATTACCGGCGGTAGGATTCCAGGGCAGTGCATGTAAAATGTGTAATGTTTAGCAATATATATTGGGCCGCCAATCAGATGTTGATTATCTAATCTTCTTATATTTAATCTAGTAATATATACATGTGGGGAACAAAAAATGGTCCCCTTTTTGTCTTCTATACTTCTACAATTATTATCACCTTATCTTCTACGCTGTCTTCCTTTGGTCCTTGTTTAAAGCATTGCAATTTATCTGCTGATCGATTTAGTTAGATTAAATGTTCCTATTTATTTTTAGGGTTTTATTTGCTCAGTAACAAAGAATTTTGGTGTTGGTTTAGGGAAAATTAACATTGGAATTAAATTCTAGTCAGACATATAATGTCAGGAAATTAGTGACTTTTTTGCATTATGGTAGAACATGTAAAGCGGTTGCTAGGGCATGAAAGACGCTTGTCTTTGTTTGCATTGAAACAAATTTGAGAAATGGCTGTCTCTCCCTCATCAATAGACTTCTTTTCAAACTTTCAATTTGATCTTCTTTCTTTCTCGTATTTTTCTTCTTTATTTAGAATTTAGGAACGGATTAATTAGTTGAAAAATAACAAAGAAAATAACAGACGAGAATGTTCATAAAATTGTCAAAGCAAATAAATAACCATAATAATTGAAGAATAAGAGTTAAAAGGAAAGAAAAAAGATAAAGTTATCAATCTTGCAATATTATTTATTTAATTATTCCAATTTCATTTCCATCCCTAATTTTCTTGCTCACTTAACTTCTGCTAGCATCCTTTATTATTATTTTATAACACTATAGTACTCTATAAAATTTAGAAATGCCTTTTTTGTCTTTTATATGCACGCCCCATCGTTTCTTTCGAGTTAAGTGAGAACAATTACGATTAAACAATGCTGAAATTCCATGTGAGCTTGGAATCAGCAACGTCGGTCATAAATGGATAGCGATGGTTGTAGAATTACTTCAATCGGAGCGATTAAAGAAGAGCTAAATTTAGGGGCAGAGTCCTTGTCTTTTACCAAGTGTGGTTGAGATGAAGCCAAAAATTGCATCATTAAACAAGTTCCGGGCGACCCTCCCCTTTTAATCTGCATATCATGGGGAAGAATCCTTACATGCAGACAATTGGAATCAGTAAAAAATTATCACCAAACAGACAGGACCAGGGAATCTTGAATTTGTCCCTTCTTTTTTTCTTTTTCTATTCCCTTTTTCCTTTCCCCTCTTGTAAAGCACATGAGAATAAGCTACGTGCAAGATTCAGCGAAATGTGTAGATGATGACTTGTCCTATTGCAACTCTGATTTATTTATGTTTCAAGCAAGTGCTGAATAATTGTCTACATGATTGATGAATATGGAACGCTGCTGCATTACCGAACATTGGTCCATCTTGCAGCTAAGAGTAGAGTTTGAACTAATGAGCACATGTTTATGTCTTGTGACCGGAGGGATTGGAAAGTCTTGGGAGTTGAGCTATACATGGTAATTTTTTTTAGTTATCTAACACATACATAGTGAACAATGCTTTAAATAGTACATTAATCAAGATCTCTGTCCACGCGAATTTTTTGTCGAAAATAAGAATAATTTTTTTTTAGGATAAATAATGATTTAATTAATAGATGTAGAAGTATAAACTCCTAAAATGCTTTAAAATGAATGAATAATCTTTTGAATTTTTTCTTCAACGAATCCACTGCAACAGTCTTGATGACTTGGGCTTGAACAAACGGAATTGATCTTCTTTCTTTGGTTGGATAAGATTGAAGAGTAATTTCATAAAAAATCTTGAAGCCTAATATCAATATTTTTCAAAATTCCTTCAATTCTTCTTTGAAACATTATATGTATTCCATGAGATCTTCCTCGACTTATGAGACTCTCTTCCCAAGTCAATTAAGGTAAACCTTTTCTTTGAACATTCTACATATTTGACTCCAAGATTCTATAAAATTAAAGGTGAGATTTACGTACTATGTTCATGTTTTTCTATAAGAGACTTGGAGAACTCTTTCAACTTTAGGTGATCATCCAATTTTGTTACTACGAAAGTTTCTACAAACTTCATAAAGTGCTCTCGTACATTCCCGATCTTGTCGTTGAATTGCCTGACTTGGAACTTTTGTAATCCTTAATTAAGGTGTGGTTTGGCAACTACACTAGTTGGATAGGACAACTTAAGGTCAAAACTTGAAAAAGTTTAAACTCTTATTTTTCTGGTCAAATAGCCTTTTGAGCTTCTCCTTTGTCACAAAGCTTTTAGTAGTGGTTAGTAGAGTTAGTGCAGTAGAGTCACCAAAACAAGTAGGTAATGTTAGGATTCCTGGCGGTCGTCGTGCACTTTCCATTGCCACTTTTCTCATTTGTGTTGCCAGAGGAAGGAGTGGTTTCATTAGTCATGCTTTTGCTACCATTAAGGTGTACAGTTTGAGCTCGAGAAGTTGTGTTAGTAAAGGATACAAACTGGGAGATTGTCTCATCATCCACTTATTGTTGTCCTCAAGGACTTGCATATCCTCTCTTGAGAAACTTAGATCATTTTCGATAAATCTTGGAGGTAGGTGGGAATGAGTGCATCTTGGTTACTAGTGGAATTTTACATCTTTTCCAATAATACAAAATTTTTATAAATGTTTTTACTTAATTTAAGCACTCTTCTCTAGTGAAATCACCAAAATATAATGAAATTCTTCTATAGTAAGGAGAGAGTAATATTTTGCTAAAAATAGTAGCAAAGAAAATCGAAACAGTTATTGAAGCGTTAAGTGTTGTAGTAGATAATAATGTATGAAATTTAAGAAAAGCATAAAGAAAGTATAGTGACATAGCAAGATAGAGAATCAACCGGAAAGAACTCAATAAGAAAGAGTATTTGGAAAGAACTTAAAGGAGTCTCTTGAGTTTCAAGTGCATCCTTGATAAATTGTCAAATCTCTATATATAGATCATGAAGGAGTGATTAGTTAAGAGCAATTGCCAAAAGAGCGTTAAATAGACATAATGAGGAGAAACACATTCCCTCGTTATGTCTAGTAGGGTAGTGGGCAGATGTTTAGGCACTTAATTAATGACACTTCGAAGTGTCACTTGTTTCAAGAAAAAGACTTTCTAATAATTTTTATATCTAAACAATCAAGTCAAATTTTATAAATATCCCAAAAATGAAAATAATTCATGAACCTTACTGCTGATCTCGAATTATTTCATTATTACCGTAGGCGACACAGCTACTCTACTCATTTGGTCTCTCTCATTGTTCTCTATGTAGCCATATGCTAGTAAAACAACTTCAATAACATCAAAGAGAAAGTATGTTGGAAGCCAATAGCAAACATTTACATGCTAAAGTTGCTCATTTTTAAGTACTCGCAGATCAAAGCAGTGCAGCGCGACACCCCCAAAATTCAACCCCAAAAACAATGATCAACATATGTGCATGAGGTTTACGTATTTACATTTGTAAAAGTTTGCTATGACGCAATATATTTATCCTTCCGAGCTAGTTTGTCAGTGCTACCAGTTTTCACATATTAATGAATCTCAATTGAAAACAATAACAAGACCACGTTCCTCAGTTTTTCTCAATGGGATATTAACTCAAGTTGCATGAAATTCTTTTCTTATTTGCTTCCATAAATTTGAGGAATAATCTTGCAAGTTTCTAGTTACAGACTAGATTTAGGTTAAAGGTTGTTACTGTGATGCATTTAATGTTGTAGAGGACAAAAGGCCAAAGAGAAGACTATTAGTATAGCTCAGTTGTTAAATTTTCCATTTACAAAGCGCATGGGAAGGTCAAAATATACAAAACCTCAATGGCGTTAAGCTATCCTAGAGAATACTATTGGCCTATAATGTACACGGCAAAAGAGACAAAAAAAACAGTATGAACCTAAATTTAGCCCTCGTCATAACCCCCGTCATAAAAAATTCTAAACTGATATCTTAATGGATGAAAATACCAAGCGCTTACAGAAGGCTAGCAACTTTGTCGTGGCTGCCATCAGAAAGACACCTGATTGAAACCGGAAATAGACAGGGTTTTAGCTAGCTTGGTTAGACAAAACTATAACCTCAGGTCCATGTGATTCACCCCCACCAGCCGCATAGTAAAGGGCCACTCCAGTACTAGAATTTGAGATGCAAAAAGATTCAGAATCACAGGATGCAGCATGAGGGGGATCAACCTGAGAACTGGATACAGGCTGCTGAGGAGATTGGGTAGGAGATTTAATATTCTTCTGAACCATACTAGTTAAATTATCTTCAGAGAAATCAGACTGTATTGCAGTTGATGTTTCTTTCCGATCACAGATGATGGTCAAGGCAACCTCAGAACCACCTGAGACAATCTCTGGGGAAATGTGCATGCAAAGCTGCAAGTTTTCTTTTTTGGAGGTATCATCACAAACCTCACAAGGAAGAGAATTTACATCATGTGGAACTGATACTTCTCCAGATGCACCAGGGCCAATCCTGTCATCCTGACAGGAAGAACTACTTTTACCGTCGCTAGATGAGGCATCATAATGGCCATTTGCAACATCTTGAGCACTTGGGAGAGCTGATGAAGAAGTTTGGTTAGCCACATCGTCGCCAATAGCATGGCAATTTTTCACTTCAGCCCGAAGGAACATCTTATCAAAATCAGAAACACATCCTACCACCTGCAATTTTGAATTTTCATGATGCTTGGTGTCCTTTGCATCCTCAGACATCCGACCTGTACCATTAAAACCATTAGTAACAACGCTCTGACCAGGAACCTTTGACATGTGAACAATACCTGCCACTTCATTTTCAGCAGGGACAATACCATCAGACTGATTGACAGAACCCTCATGCTTAGAATCAAGGTTCTGTTTGATAATGCTTTCATAAATTTTCACCTCAGATGGTATGGTTAATTTAGAGTCAAAATCCAGTTTCTGTTCTCCATATGCTGGAATGCATGAACAACCAGTAGCAGATTCTGGAAGATTGATGTTCTCACCCATTAAATCAGATGTATCTTTAAAGGTGCCATCAGAATACAGCAACATTAATTCAACAGCAGCAGCTTCACCGTTTCTCTCATCTGTTTGGGGTGCAGGACTCTCAGCAGAAACATTCAAATCAAACACAACTGAACACTTCTGTCCAGCTTTATTGGACGCATTATCCATCATCTGGTCATCTGTAACATGCATAAGCAATCGTTTCTCTAACATATCTACACCCGGGAATGCCAGCATATTCATGTTCCTCATCGTTTGCTTGCTTGCAGTTTCTAGTGGCTGGAAACCAAAGACAGAAGTCCATGTTTCCCTGAGTTCTGAGATTGCTGGTATGACCAATTTCTCAACATTCAGAGAGCTGAGAGCCTGAAATCCAGAAAATAAGGAAAAAAAAACAGATTATTAAGGTCAAGAATCTTGATGAAATACATTAAAAAAAAAAGCCATAGAGCTACCACTCTATTACTCTTCATACACGCTTATAAATCTTTGAATAAACACCTGTTGTCAATGAATTATTTCCAGTATGATTCTGTTACTCCTTTCAACATTCTTAAATACTACAATAAGTGAACCTCAGTGAATTTTGCAAGAACATCTACATGGCCTCTCTTAAGCCATGCCCAATTAAGCCAAAACAGTTCAAAATGTAAGCAATTTTCTAGTAGTATAATATAAGGCATACACATGTAGAAAGAAAACAAGGAGGAAATCGATTCAGACATACAGATTCAACTGCGCAAAGAAGCCGGCGGCACATCCCTTGACGCCTATAAGCATAACGGGTCCCAATGAAAGGCATCTCAGCTAACTGGTTTCCATGTATCCTATTAGCCCAAGTAAACAACTGTAATTGTTAGCATTTAGGCCAACACATGCACAGTTTGATTAATAGGCAGGATTTTCAGATTAAGATCAGCAAAACTACAAATAATCAACTAGGTACTACATGGGTAACGGTGAGCCATGTACCATTAATTGTATTTACAAATATAAAACAAAAACCTAATGCATTAAATCTTCAATCTGAGTATATTCACATATGGGTGGGCTAGTGGCATTTTGGATTGGGGGATAGATCAACACACAAGCTTCAAATGTAAAGACAAGCTAGAAATTAACAGCAGAGAAACAAAAGTATGGTGACCAAGAGTATTTTAAAACGGTAAGTTGGTACATTACCTGATGGATGCTATCCCATAATCATTCTTCAAATGTAAAGACATACAGGAAGTTTCCATGTTCATATAAAGTATTTCGACATATTCTATCTTAACATTCAGCAATAAACTAGGACAAGAGTAAAGCATTGATCAAAAGTGAGATGAGAAGAAGAACAGAAAATAAATTTACCTGATGGATGCTGCAGAGATAATTTCATCACCCTTTTCTAGAATTGCAGTGAAAAAACCTCTGTAGTTTAGCCTAGTGAAGTTTGACCTGAGAAAGAGAAAAAAAGAGATTAATAATTCACTTAAAACAGGAATGATTTGATTTATTCAATTTCAAAAACCACAGCAACAACAATTTATGCAGAAAAATCCAATATCACTTACAATAAAAATAGGCATTAGCTTGTCTTTCAGATATTACCATAGAAAAGAATAGTACCAATCAACTACAAGAAACTATCTGTTCTATGCCAATCTGTTTGATGTCTTTCAACAATTTCATATAGTTATGGTAACTCTTAATGTCTAAATGTCACATTAAGCCATCACTACACATGTTGACTGTTCTGCTTGTTTCTATCTACAGATTAATATCTGCTGTTCTTGTTCAGCTTTACATCTTCTTAATCTGCAGATCCAGGGCAAGGCTTACTAAAGTTGCACAAAATTCTGCTCTAACTTTTCTAAAATACGGCTCCAAAGCAGTAGTATAACTGCTATTCAACTGCATATGCTTCCTAAGACATATATCAAACTTTAAATTAAGGACTGATTGAAGAATGACAGCTTTGCATACATCTTTGTTGCCAAACTCAGAAGGAATTACAAAAATTTGAGTAAAAATTAAGGAGTGCATACAGCAGCAGGCACAATAATCAGCCCATACTTTCCAAATCATTTTCTTGCCATGGAAGAAATTCCAAAAGCCAGCCCTTTTTGAAGAATGTAAACAATTTAGTATTGAGTTTAATGTCTTTTAAAGTACACAGTGAACAGTTTAGGCGCACTTACCCAAAATTATAGACAATATTATGAATCAGATTGATCCCACTTCTGTGGTCAACAAGAGGCAAAAAGCACTCATCCATCACAGATAATGCAACAGCTAGCTTAGAATTTGATTCAACCTCCCGATATGCTTCATTGAGACAAACATCTGCACTGATATCAAAACGGTGAAGAAGAGTCCATGAGAAGCCCTCTGGCATTTGATGTTTAACCCCAATTAGCATCTGAAGTCTCTCAAACAACTGCAAAAACAGAAACTTCAAGATCAACTTCAAAACACAAAAAGCAGCAGACATTTGCCCCCTTCATTTCAAAAGGGAGGTGTTGTTCTGAAAATTTCCTTATTCAAGTCAAAGAAAAACTTGTATGCATGCGTGTAGCTCCCAAAGAGAGGCAGAGACCGGTTGAATGCACACAATAGGAGTATACGCCTCTCTTCCCACTCTTGCTAAATGCGGTGCACAACTTGGTATCAACATAGAGGATCAGTTTCAATGACTGAAAATTTTGTGCTAGATACAAAGTTACACTTCTAGTTATGACATAGACACAAAAACACTTACATTTGACAAGGTGAAAACCACAATCATTTCATACCAGCAAAAATAACTTAATTGATGCGATAAATGGCAATTACAACTTCATTTGCAAATCTAGCAAACAACTATAAATTCCCCACTGTAGAGTTACATCAATGGCCAACTAAAAATATACCTCCTTGCATTTCTTCCCACAAAAGGATGCACCACTAGACTCATCATCTAAAGCATCCATTGTCTGAATACATGGTTGATGATCTACAAAAATAAAAGATCCTTGTCAAATGAATAGCATATAATAGCAATAACAAGAGTGACAACAAAAAAAGTTAAAATATTGCCAAGGGCATCGACATATAAAAAACACAACTTGGAATTTAACAAAGACAAGACAAATACATTTTTCTTCACATAAATGGCATGTAAGTACTGCAGGATCTATCTCCTCATCTTTGTCCCTTTGTGATGCATTTCCAACCATCCCACAATATTTGCATGCACAGTAGACACAGTGCCAGTTACCTGACGGGAATGCCTGAGGCAAAGCAAAGAAATGAGAAAAAAGAATAGATTACTCACTATCAAGATTTAAAGGAAACTTAAAATCTACTTCTACATGTAACTGCAAAAAGGTAGATGTAAGCAGAATTTTCAGACACGGTTTTCCTTCCCGGCTAGTTTTGACAAATGATTTGTAACTGAGAAGAAAATTCAACAAAGAATTGCCTATCTAAAAGCATTCATCAAAGAATTCTGACCAGAAGTTTTAGTCAATGTTTCTTGCTCCCAAGTTTAGTAAATCTTTGCCCTACGTTATCAAGGCCCAGAGCAAAGCAGAGGAAAACAAAAGCATGAACCCAAAGATAAAGCCCAGTCAGAGTGTAGTAAACCAAAAGAATAACCAGTATTATAGCAGGATTTTGTGTTTGGCCATAAAGAATAAAGTGTTAAAATGAACATACACAAATTTATTCACATCTTTATGCACTCAATCTCCCATCATCAATTAGAGATCTTACGATGTCTACTACATAAGAATGACAATGTAAAACAAAATTGTTAAGCCTTTTACTTTTCTTCCATGTGCTCCAGAACGAAAATGACACCACAGAGAAATCAAAGGTGGGAAAGGGAAGAAGGTCTAGATTCCATATGCATCAGCAAGTAATAAAGCCATATAGCAACAAATATTTACTTTAATATCTAAGCAGCTTTGATGGAATGTTGACGGGCAACTATCACAACAGATCAAGTCACCGCCATCCCCACAGATACCACAAGTATCATCATTTGGGTCTTCACCACCAAAATCTACATAATGGAAGCCCTTACAATTAGACTGCTGCTGTTTGTTCCATGCATCTAACAAGCATTGCAGGAGGGGAGTTCCGGTTTCTAAACATATATTCAGAAAAGGCTGATGGAGTTTGCTCCCTGCATGAGTCTCAAATTCTGCAACAGTGAAGACAACACTACAACAGTTGCACTGGATGCCATCCCTTGTTATCCTACCAGACTTACCCTCACGAGTTGTACGTGTTCTTCTTTGGATCAAATATTCCACCTTCCCATCCTGTGGCACAGTACCCAAATCAATCATCCAAGCAAGCACAGTTCGCTTTCCATCATATAGTACATAGCCATCATTGTCAGATTCAGCTCCATCCATTGAGTTGCGGACCAACAAAGCATACTGACCTTTTTTTTGTGTCTGCTGAAACTTACTCTTCTTGCCTGATGCTTGTGTTGCCTTTTGTAATGTACCATCTAAATTATCCTCTACATGAAGCAAAAATTTCTCTTCCAGCAGCTTCTGCTTTTTCTTTCTCTTTAAATGCTCCTTGTCCCCATTGCCCTTCCATTTATTTTTTCGTTTATACATTTTCTTTTCAACTTTTCCATCATCCAACATATCATCATCTTCCAATTTTGGCTTCTTTTTGCCTAGCCTTTTCTTCCGAACTACTCTCGTTAGGATG
>NW_018397258.1:6675475-6704511 GCF_002168275.2 Theobroma umbraticum | reverse complement strand
TCAATCTCCTCCTTTTTCTCAATGTCAACCTCTTTCAGAAAAGAAACTAACGGTTCATCATTCAAATCAAAACCCTTTTGCTTCAAATCATCCCCTTTATTTTCCTCAGTATCTTGGCTTGGCAAAACCTTATCTTTCTCCGGTTTGCCATGGCCAGATCCTAAGCCCCCTTCCATCTCTTGCAAAACCCTAGCGTCGAAAAGGCTCGTCTTTTTTTTTTTTTGGCTCACAAAACCATTTAACTGGAAACATACCAAAACAAAACCAGTAAAGAAGCCCCCATTGGTTTCACTTGGGCCACAGAAAAACTTCACTGCCCAAATTACTCAGCAGGATCTCAGAATACTTTAAAATCAAGAGCCTGGGATTTAAAAACCAAAAGAAATCTATAAAAAAAAAAATTGTACCAAATAGTCGTATCAAAACCGGAAAGTGATCACAAACCTTACCAATGCAGCAGAGTGAACGGAATCCTAAACCCCAACGGCGTCGTACTGCAATATCGAAAAAGAATGCCGGAAGGTCATTGCCATGGCGTTTCGGAGATTGGGGTTTTAGAGAGCGAGAGAGAGGATGGGGACTTCTTTAAGGTCTGGGGCTTGGCGTTATTACGGCTCATCGGTGGTTGTATGTACTATGGTACCAGGCTACAATCGAAGGTAGTCGGATGGGTAAGATTGTCTTTTCAAGTTGAACCCTCCTTTTCATTTTCCCTCCATATTTCCGCACAATTTCTTTCTTGTCTGCCTAAATTGAATATCAAGGTTCACTCGGATTGTGTTCGAGTTCAATTTCAAAAACGAATAACATACGTGGAAATTCTAACCACTTTTATACATGACATCAACTACCAATACGTAGTATTAAATTCAAAATAATTTTTTTTAATTCCTTCATTAAACTCTTAAACTATACTTATATAAAGATTGTTTTCTGTCCTTTATTTATTTCATATTTATATGAGAATTAATTTTTATTTTAAATCTGAATTTTTCTAAAGAAAATTACAATTCAACATAATCACCAACTCTTCCCAAGAAAATTTCATTTAACACAATTCAATTATGGAAATAAGTATATTTGTGCAAAGCAATAATAATTACTAACAAATGCTAGTACAATATTTGCCCAATTTTTCACATCTCCAATAACAACATGAAATTTAAATTGAGTGTCTAAAATCATTTTAAGAAAATGCAAATGATATTAACAAGTTCTATTATTAAGTAATTCAAATATACGTCTCAACATATACATTAAAATTCTTATAAAATCATAATTGTTTAAATTACTTGATTTAAATTTTTATTTAAATAATAATGAACAAAACGGTCTCAATATATATATAAAAAAAAAACCTCCAAAATTAAGGAGATGTGACAAGTATGTACATATCTACTATAGTTGTTGAGGTATGGTCATGGCAGCATGAACACCATCAAGAATCAAAGATTGTTCTGGTTTGGGCTTTAGCTAAGCTATGGTTTACGATTCTCTTCTTTTTGTGAGAACGTACAAGAAACATTTGTAAGCGACAAGCATCGAAGAAACTTGATTTTGAAGTGCACCCAAAGGGTTGCAGTATTGTGGATGGTCGAGGCCAAGCCAAGCATTTATCAAAGACTGGAAATGTCCCAGAATTGTCATCAAATGCCTAAACAATCCTCTCTCCTTTCGGATCACAAGTCATAGACTAGTGCCAACCCTTCTTTCCTATTTAATTTTGAGGAAGCGACCTAGGCAGCCAGCTAAACTAGAGAGGCCCATTTAGCCTGCGAAGCGTTTGATGGTCTACCAATTAGGATAGACCAAGTCCACCGTACGCCCATGTTATTGTTAGATCCACGTTAGTTATAAAGTGCTGCCAATCGCAAAAAAAGAAAAAAACTTTGGCCTTAAAGCTTCAAAGATGGGCCATTCCCATTTATGAAGGCACACCAACAACACCTCCGCTTTTCAAGTTTCATTTATTTATTTTTTGATATAATATTTAAAAAAATCTTCAAATTAATTTTCTGCAATTCACCTTTTCCATATAATCAACACAATCTTAATAGATATTTCCCAAAGCACTGGAAGGTTTTTCTCATTTAACTGCTTCACCACCGTCACGTTGTCTAACTCCTCCTCTATTATTCCCATATCATTAATGACCAAACCCGGGACGGTAACTCTGCATCCTCAACCTGACCACCAAAATTAAACTTTGATGTACTTGCCAAAATCATTTCACCGTAAGCATCACGCAAGACAAATCTCGCTTCTATCATTTTAACTCCATTATTGACAAAGATCGTAGCATCAGTGTTTAATTTATTTCTTATAAATTTTTTTTCAGTGATCACAAATTCTTGTTATTATTTTTTATTAATTTTTATATTTTTATTTTAAATTAAATAAAATTTTATTATTAATAATTATTTTAATTAACATACTATTTATCATTTTATATTATATGATATTGACGTAACATGTTAATATATCATAATCAATAATAATATGATATATCATAATTGATAATGACAATATCATATGATATTTTTAAATTTTTATTGTAATATCATGTTAATATTATATATATATAATAATAATTAATATTTTAATTAATAATAATTAATTAATTATTAGTAATATAAATTTATTTGATAAAAAAAATAAAGATTTGATTGAATGTGATAAAAAAATAAAAAAAATTTTAAATTTTTTTAATAATTTAAAAACTTTTTTAAATATTTTTTTTTCTTTTTCTTTCCGTACACACGTTCTATTAATCTTGCTAGCCATTTGATCACATGCTAAAAACCATGATACACAATTGCTCTCCATTAATGGTTCCGAAAAAAATGGACAATCGTCGCTCCACGAACGAGAACACGGGGTTGAGTTTGAGGCTGCCTAAGGATTGGGCTGGACAGATTTTAGTTGACTTGGGCTGCTGCCTGCCACACCCAATAGGCCTCTAGGCTCATTATACTTTTTTGGGTCGAATGCTCATTGGACATTGTCGGTTAAGGCGCAGCCTGTAGCCGTCCGTAAGGGTTTGTAGTATTTGATTGTTCTCTCTTTTCACTTTTGACGTTAAACATTTTCCTCTGAAGAGGACGATCTTTTTCGCGATCTTTTGAATCTTTTGAGCAAGATACAAAACGATCGCTTCGAATAGCTTACGCCCTTTGATTAGATTCTGATGGGCCGCCTGACATCCACCGTCGAAATCCCGGATCGAAGACACCAATCCGGCCGCGAAAACGGCCGACACAGATCAGAATCCGATGATTCCCCCAACTATCGTCGCCGCCGCCGTAGCCCTAGCTACGAAGCCTATGAACGTGACCACCAAAGCCGCAACGTTAACCAGCAGCGCAACTGTTCTGGTTCACCTGAATACCGGAACCCTAGAAGACAAAGCCCTGTCGAAATTCCTGAAAGAAGACATCATTTTGACCGCGAAAACGTTCGCTACGCATCCGAATCAGATGATTCTACCGATTATCGCCGCCGCCGTTACAGTCCCAGTTACGACATCTATAACCGTGGCCAACATCGAAAACGCCATCCTTCTGAGTCACCTGAAGGCCGAAACCCTAGAAGACGAAGCCCTGTACATGACCGACCCCTAAACTCTCTGCCAAAAGAATTCGGTAAGAATCGTAACTACCTGGACCGAAATTATCGGAATGGAAAGCATTCGGAGTCCGAATCTGATGAGGAGTTGAAGGGATTGAACTTTGAAGAGTATAGGAGGCTGAAGAGGCAGAAGATGAGGAAGACAATGAAATTTTGTATTTGGGAGAATACGCCGAGTCCGCCAAGGAATGAAGACGATGATTTGGAGGCTAGAGCTGATGAAATTTCGGAGAAGCATGCTGAGGAGAATGACAATGAGAAGAGCAATTCGGATAAAGAAAAAGAGAAGAAGAGCGCTAAGAGAGTGAAAGTCAAGTCTGAGTCTGAAAAATCTGCAAGTAGTGAGTCAGAGAGCCAGTCGGAAAGTGATTCAGATTCTGAATCCGATGGATCGAGTTCTAGGAAGAGGAAGAAGGGGTCAAGTTCTAAGCGTAGAAGTGGGAATAGCAAACGTGGAAGTAGGAAATCATCGTCTTATAGTGATAGCGAATCTAATGAGAGTGAGAGCGAATCCGATGATGAGGAAGATAGGAGGCGGAGAAGGAAGTCCAGGAGAAAGCAGAGTAGGCGAAATAAGAGTAGCAAGAAAACAAGTAGAGGAAAAAGAAGCAGAAAGAACAGTAGGTATAGTTATTCCAATGAGAGTGGGAGTGGTGAAAGTGAAACTGATGTATCTGAGATGAGTCGGTCTTCTGATGATCGTGTCAAGTCAAAGAAGCGGAATACCTCTTCAAATTCAAGGACTATGAGGAGTAAGAAAAGGAGACAATCAGAGAGTGATAGTCAAGGTTCATATTCGGATAAGAGCTCAGATTCTGGAGTTGATGCCAAGAGTAAAGTAAAGGCAGATGAGGCTAAGGTGTCTGAAATTAGTGCTGAGGCTCTTATGTTTAAAGAAATGATAGAGGCTCAGAAGAAACCTGCATTGGATAATGAACCAATGGTTGGCCCAGCGCCATTGCCAAGAGCTGAGGGACATATAAGTTATGGTGGTGCTTTGAGACCTGGTGAAGGTGATGCTATTGCGCAGTATGTGCAGCAAGGGAAGCGAATCCCACGAAGAGGTGAAGTGGGTCTTTCTGCTGAGGAGATTCAAAAGTTTGAGAGCCTTGGGTTTGTGATGAGCGGTAGTAGACATCAGAGAATGAATGCCATTCGTATTAGGAAAGAAAATCAGGTTTACAGTGCAGAGGACAAGAGGGCATTGGCAATGTTTAACTATGAAGAGAAAGCAAAACGTGAGCACAAGGTTATGGCTGATTTACAACGGCTGGTGCAGCGCCATATTGGGCAGGACGTTGGTCCTACTCACAATCCTTTTGCTGGAAAAGATGGGGCTGATGCTTGAATCTCCTGTATGTTCAATGATGTGTATTCTGTTGGCATTATTAGTTTATTGCTAATTTGTTTGTGCGTTTGTGTTGCAACAGCAGCATGATTGCTAATGTTAACTGCTGAGAGTTGCTGATTAAAGTGTCCTTTTTTTTTGTGTAAACAGCAGCATTTTTGCTATAGTATATGGATTTGAGAAATAAGAAAATGGTGTTCTGTTTGCATTTTTTGCACATTCATAATTTGGTTTAGGATGTTATCAATGTTCTTTGCTTTATTTGGTGTTAATTACAGTGATAGAGAGGGAGAAAGAGTAGTAATCAGTAGGTCTTGTAGAGACTTAGGGTGAGAAAGGATAAAACCTAACCTGTATAAACAATTTTCCTCTCATGTTTTCCATGGATTTGTGGATAGATAGGTATAGAGGACTTTTTGGTGACTGAACATTCAGTTGGTACGTACACAGGGAGTTAAAAGGTCTTTATTCAGATTTCTCATTCTCTTACTTGGAGCGCATTGGCTATTGCTTATGTTTAACTTTGAAACTGGATGAACCCGTGGTCATCATGAAACTCAAGAAACCAATTATTCTCAGACTGTTGTTTTTTATGTTTCCCAAATAGGCTGGCAAAATAATTTATTTTTAGTTTTCACATTGCCTTGCTATAGGGAGAAAAAAAATAATACATGATCATATGATCGTTTTATATTATCATTAATTATGATATGTTAATATATCTGTCATTAATTATGATATGTTAATAAATAATATTTTAATTAAGTTAATAATCAATTTAAAAAAAAAATTTATCAAAAATAAAAATATTAAAATTTATTTAACTTAAAATAAAAGTATAAAAATTTGATTAAATATAATAAAAGTTTAAAAAAGTAATTTAAATTTCTTTGAATAATTTAAAAATCTTTTTAAATATTATGTATTAAATTAAATGATGTAAAGGGAGAAAGGTGCTATTGCATTTATAAAGCAGAATCTATAATAAGCCAATTTTTTGCTTTGGTCTGGTCTGCATTGTTTTGCTGGGCCTCTTAGATCTGCATCTATTTGCGCATCATGAAATAGTTGCTTATCACGAAAAGAGAAGTATAATTGCTGTTAATATTCTAATTACAGTTGATAGGACGTTTTACAGAAATGCTTTAAATACTGTGAAAACCAGGTAGGTTTACAGACCAAACTTTGTCTACATCAGTGGTTTAGATGGACAGCCCATTTACTCAATCGGGTAAACTACCTGTTCAGGAGGAGCATGGGCCTATTGTGTTGGGATTCATTAGGAATTAGAAGGCAATGGGACATGGGAGAGGGACCTAGGGGAAAAAAACTGAACAAAATCACACTGATTTTGGTAACAAAACAGGCAAGCTGTATAACTTGTCTTTGGAAGCAGTTATGGCTTACAGGTTGCAGGTCGGGCTGCTCTCTTTATTGGAATTTCATTTTATAGCTTCCTACACGTCTATTAAAGTAGATTGTATGGCTCAAAATGATTCTTTATGCTTTTTTTTTTTCATTTTTTTAACATTAAAAATCATGGTATATGCCTTTTTACAAAAAAAAAATTAAAATTTAAATATAAAATACATTAAAATTAAACTCTATAAAAATAAATAAAATGAAACGGATAGACCATAAAGTTATTGTAACAATCAAACTAAAATTTGGTGGGGAAAAAAATCGAAACATACATTTCCATTCGCTATTTACCTCTGCTTGATAATTTTCACAGGAGAATCGAGAGTTGAGATAAAGCTTTTTGATCTCTTTTCTTAGATGATTGAGTACTCATATGATGATGTTTATGTAGGGCATTGACATAATTTGAAAGTTACACTAGCAAATAAGAAGCACGCATGGTAACTTTTTTTTCGTACTTGTTATCATTGCGGTAAATATTTTATTTGTCTATTCTCAACAGTCTTCTTCAATTTCGTGATTTGTTTTTTCCTCTCCCAAAACTTGAGTTAGATTAAGGTGAAATCATGTCCCCTGCATTTAAGAAAACTATATGCTAGAAATGGACCCAGCAGGATAAATGCGAACAGTAGTTCAACACTTGCTCAACTAGATGAATACATGGAAAATGATAGAAGCTAGTCTCAGTTAAATGCTCCATGTTACTTGATAAAATGAAAAAGGAAGACCGAACAGCATCTTTGGCTTTCATAATTATCATTAGTTAACTATAAACACCACCTTCTCTCCTACAACATGGTTTTGCAAGTGCAATTGAATGATTGGTATTTGGTCAAAATATTCACCATGTTTTTGTATTTATACATTCTATTCAATTTAATTTTTATATTTAAAATCAAAATAATTTAATTTTTTTAATTTTAAAAATTATTTTAATTTATTTTCTTTTCTTAATAGCATTTAATTTTACTATTAAAATGTATGATGTTAACGTTGATGTGGTATTGATATGACATATTTTGAGAACGTGATATCGACATGATGGCATAGTAGTGTCACATGGCATTAATATGACGAAATAACAATATTGATTAGACAGATCAAGAAAAAAAAATTTAAAAAAATTTGTGTCACGTTATAGGGATTAAATTAAACAAAATATATAGTATATGAACTAAATTGAATAAAATTGAGGTATTGAGGAATTAAATTGAATAAATATTTAAAAAATATAAAATTTTAAGTAAATGATATATATACTTATTAATAAGCTAAATATTTAAGTGAAAAAGATTTATTGTGTTAAAAAATATTTATTGAGGAATTAAATTGAAAAAATATTTGAAAAATATAAAATTTTAAGTAAATGATATATATACTTATTAATAAGTCAAATATTTAAATGGAAAAGATTTATTATGTTAAAAAATATATATAAATATTTTCTTACTTAATTATTTAATTCTAGAACATGTATATTAATTTATCTTCTTCGCAAAAATTAAATTTGAATTCCCCTTCAATAAAAAAATTTTGAAAAAAAATTTCATACTTAAAACCAGATTTGGATGAATAACTTATATTATATTACAACAAAATAATATAAAAATAAAATAAAAGATTAAATTTTTTTTTCTTTTATTTATAATAGTATAAAAATTAGAAATTTATATTCTAAGTTTGACTTAATTTTTAATTTGACCTGAATTCAAATTGACAAAATAAATTGATTTAGCTACAACTTTTACAATTTACAAATTCTTATTCTTTTGGAATGATTCAACCCTTACCCAATTTACATTTTATTTAAATTTAGTTAAAGTTTCTTATTAGATGATTTTATTTAAATTTAAAAATCACAATCAAATTCTACTAAATTTAAATTTAAATTATTAATTTGAATCTATAAAAAATTTATAAATACAAAATAAAATAGTATAAAATATTTACAATTATAATTAACTCTATCAACCATCAATGTAGTCTTTAATTTAGGAAATTTCTATCTAAAAACTATAACTTGAAATATTAAACAAAATAAACACATAAAAAATAAACAAAAAATTGAATGGTGGAATAGCTGGGATTTTATGAGTTTATCATGCTCAAATTAAGCAAGTCAGAATGAACAATTATTTTTATAATCATCGTTAACTCTCTATTTTTTTTTTATTTTTTGAAGAAAGAATCAAGAAAAATGAGGCTTAAACATGCGCAGACACTATTATTATAAAGTTGTTTGATCCTTAAATTAAAAAAATCAAAATCAGAATCCAAAAACCTTAAATTTGTCATCATTATCCTAATTTCATAATAATTACTCTATAAATTAAACTTCTACAGAGAAAAACAAAGACCGGAGAAAAAAGATTGAGGGATGACTAAAAAGAATAGTAGTTATTGTCTTTTATAATTGTAAAAACGAAATCTTTATTTTAAGCGATTTTAGGTTTGTGTAAATGCTAATGCTATTGTCTATAAATATATATTCAAAATAGAATATTAAAATATTTTTATAAAAAAGAAATTCAAACTTAAGTTTTACAAAATAATTAAATTAATGTACCTATGATGGAATTAAATGATTAAGTAAGAAAAAATTTATATAATATTTCTTAACGTCATAAATCTTTTATACTTAACATATGGCTAATCAATAAGTTTATGTATCTACTTAAAGATTTATATTTTTTAATTTAGTTTCTAAATACTTCAATTTTATTCAATTTAGTTCATATATTATAGATTTTTATTTAATTTAATCTCTATGACGTGGCATAACTTTTTTTAAAATTTTCTTTTCTCGATATGCCATGTTAGCATTGTTAGGTGACATTAACTTGTCAGCATGTTAGTGCCATGCTAGCATTGCTACATCATCATATTAGCGTCATGTGGCACTACCACATCATCATGTCAGTACCATGTGGCATTACCACGTCACCAAAATGTATCATGTCAATGATATGACATTATTTTTTTATTGACAAAATTAGATACAGTTAGGAATAAAGATTAAATTGAAATAATTTTTAAAATTAAAAAATTAAATTATTTTAATTTTGAGTATAAAAATTAAATTAAATAAAAGACCTGAATACAAAGACTTGATATGTATTTTGACCATTGGTATTTTCAATGTAAGCTGGTTAAGACAAGAAAATTATAAATAATAATAACAATGAAAAAACACCCACATGTGAGATGCATGCATGTTGATGTTTACATAAGCATAGGGCATGGGACTATGGGTCATGCATCTTAGATGATCTGCAGCTTTCAGCACATGGGAATGAGGTTGATTGCGGAAACTTGCCAAAAGAAAAAAAGGGTGTGGAAGTTTAGTTATATTAATTTATTATTATTATTATTTTAATTTCTTTTTTTCCAACCAGTTTAGTTAGCCAACAAGAATGCCATAATTGCAGTAGTTAAAAGAAATGAGCAGTTCTAATAGTTACTCATTTAAAAGAGGAGGGATGGGGGGCAAATAAACAAGAGAAAAAGGCATAAAGGTTAAAGCTACACTGGTCTTTGATTGCGGGAACCCCCATTTTCACAACATAAGAACTGTTCAAGTGGTAGTGATGGGAGAGAGGACTTTGGTTAAACAGCTTATTAAATCAAATTAACTAATCTTTAATAATCAAATTATGACGATTCCTATCGTCATTTTTTTTATTTTTTAATGATTAAGTTAACTTACAGAATTTGTCCTGATATATTAAAATAACCAAAATTTGATGAACAAGTTTCCTCAATTGCAGCAATCTGATGCTGTTCTGCGTGTCATAAGTACACATGACCACTGTTGTTTTATATGGTAAGTTATTTAATTGTGTTGAAAGACCCACATTTCCTCCGTGAAAAGCTACGTTAAGCCAAGAAGTCTACCTAATTAGATTGACAGTGTGAAAAACTGAAAAGAAATAGTTGTAGAAATAGAAAAAGACTGTCATCAAATTTCATGCTTTCAACTTCGTTATTTAGAAAATTCTGTGTGATCGTCACTCTTTATTCTTCTCGATTATTGATGTTTGTCACGTCATAAGGACTTTTAATGTTTTGATAGAAAAGGATTCTTCAAATTTCAAAGAAAATACAAAGTACTAGTCTATTGCGCAATATACATTATTCTCTCTGCTATGGGTTACTTAAAGCGCAACAAAAGAGGTAAGATTCGAAAAATGTGGCAGAGCATAATTTATCTGTCACTGGCTTTTTAATTGAACATTTCTTATACTTCTCACTGCTAGTTACTTCTGCATCGAAGATTTGGTCCCAAATACGTTGCTTTCGCACATTTAATCCATTTGTCTCTTGGCATCTCATGCTATCTGATAAGGGTTGGAAGCTTGGAGCAGGACGGATGGCAACTAAAACGGGACCAGCGTCGTGGGACCAGGAAATGATAAATGTGAAAATAACATGTAAAGACTCACAGACAGACACTATCACGTTTCACTTGTTTCATAATGATGAAGTTACAGGTGCAACTTCTCACAATTTCCCTGGATTTTCTTAGGAATTATTTGTTGTTTGTTGCGTAAACAGATTATGGGTTGTTAATACCGTGTTTGTCGATTGACACGCTGCTGGGCCTTTTTGTGCTTAAAAATGTGAGGACAAATCCAATGCCAAACACAGCTTAATTATTCTTGAAGCTAATTGACCAAAAAAGTAATAAGAAAGAAGGGGCAAAAAAAAAAAAGAAACAAAACTTGGGGAAGTAGGCCCATGCATGATGAATGATGATTTGTGTAAGTTGAAGAAATTAGTTGTTGTTTGGTGGGGGCAGCTAATCTTTCTGCATTTGTTAAAAAGGAAAAGTAATTCTAGAGTGTCGGTAATTGTAGAATAATCTTTTTTTTTTCCCTTTTGATGGCGTAAAAAAAAGATATAAAATCATATTTGGGTAAACGAGTCTTCCTTTGATCCAATTATCAGGAGACAACTGTCTGCCAATAATTGGTCCACTCACGATACAATCGCCAACCAAGCATCGATCGTTGCATGTGATTCCCCACCCCCTTCCTTAGTATGTAGCGGCGAACTCCGAATTACGCATTTGGGGAGGTGAACTAAAAGTGCGTTCACGGATAAGTCTTCCAGCAAATGGATTTGAGAAATAATTTTATTATAATAGATTTTTCTTTTAGTTATTAAATTTATTAAAATTAATTATTATAAAACATCTCAATAAATTAAAAAAATTACCAAAAAAATAAATTTTTAAATTTTTTAAAAATAAAAATAGATCATGAAATTTTAAAACTTTTTGAGAGATGAAAATCCCTGCTAGCTTTTATTCTGTCCGCCATGGTTAGTATGTATGAACATGTTAATTTGTATTCCAATCAACCAAGTAAAGTTTGTCAAGAAAATGACCATTTCCTTTTATAGAATTTTAAGTAATTTTGGATTTCAAATGCAGTGCATGTCTTGCCCCGTTCTATGAATGACTCAGCCTTCTGCCCTTTTGACTAGCAGTAGTACTAAACTTTTATCACGGGATTCAACATTCTCCTCAACATTAAATTAATCATTATCCTTGAAGAAGAAACAAATGTATTGGATCTATCAAATTCAAAGCCGCCGCAACTAATGGGGTTTGCATACGGAAGTAGTGGTTTTCATTGCAACTTAATTCACACCCTCGCAAGCCATCGCTTTGTCAGTCAAACAAAGAAGGTGTCGTCTCAATTAAATGCTCAATATCTCAGTGGAAAAGTTAAAATTAATTAAATTTTTATTTTTTAAAAAATATTTTTATTTAATATATTGTCTTCTTCAAATTTAGAAGTAAGTAAATAATACATTAATTATAAAAATATATATATATATTTATTACCTGAACAAATGCTTATTTATGAATATTCTTCGACAGTTGTCTTTTATATTTAATGCTAGTGGTTATGTGTTGAAGATGAATGCTTTACTCTTTGGTCTTACCCCTATGCACGTGTCACCGTTGACCAATTCTCCCCCATTGCTGAGTGGCATGATTTTTCTCCTAACACGCGAAGCATCATCTCTGTTAAGCAATGCCAAAAGGCGGAAAAAACAAAGGGAAAGCAAATGATGAAACAGCTCATAAATACTAAAGGGGAAGAGGATTCTAATAAATACTACCAATTAAGTGTTTTGAAGAAATTCCTCTGGCACCAAAATACACTTTACCGTATTTTAGTTCTTGTTTTATTCTTTTGTGAGAAAGAAAAGTGCTGGACATTTTAGTCTGCGAAAGTAACATCATATTGATTTTCAAGATGGACGATGAGTTCCTCTCCGATACGCTAAAGTAAAATTGTATCATATTTGTCTTTTTTACTACAGAACATTGTAATGTAATCTTATCATTCGATATGTTAATGTAATATTACAGTTTATAAGTTTTTTTTTTACTATCAAATATTATAATATAATTTTATTATTCATATCATGCATGGTTTCTCTCATCCCAAATGTTCTTTAAGTATTTTAATATAATTTACTTTTTCAAAAAAATTATATTTGATGAGAAAATGTGAAATTTGGATCTAACATGTTGGTATCAAATATAAAAATAAAAAATAAAATACCTTTATTTTTTAAATTTTAATCAAAATTTTATACGAATTCATTAATTTTCGAAATGAATATTTGATCGTAAAAAAATATTTTTTTGATGGATATATAAGTTCAGTAGTTAGTCGATCGTTAATATTTTTATTAATTTGATAACATAATAATATAGATAAAATAATTTTATTTTTTATTAATTTTAAAAATTACTATTATATATATTTTTTATAAAAAAATAAAAGAGTAATGATTGGTGCTCTTTGATTTTTTTTTAAAAAATTATATAATAATAGTTTTTAAAATTAATAAAACACAAAAAATATTTTAATCTTTTTATATATTTTTTATTAACGTGTTTACCCTTTTGAAGTTGATTATTTATTTATAATATGAATAAAACTGCATGAAATTATGTCTTAAAATTAAGAGTAGGGTATTTTACCTTAAAAACAAGTGATGTGCACTCATTCTGGGCGGGTACTAGTAATTTTCAACCTTTGTTAATGTTTTTCTAATGAATTTGAATTGAATTGGAACAATGGTTAAGAAATTTAAAAGCATCTGATCTAGTTATTGTCCGTCATATCTGACCAAGATTGGTGGACAACTACACAAAAGTAAAACCTATAAAGTGCATTGGTGGAGTAGATTTTTCAAAAAAGGTTGGGCGTTTGGGGATCTAAGCTTTGGATTGTTTTCCTTCTCTAATGGCATGTGCAATGTCAGTTAAAGGGAGGGTCAATTAGAATCTTTTACTTGTGGACAAGAAGAAGAGAAAATTATACTTACTGCTCTGCTACTACAAAAATAGGAATGCTGAAAAAAAAAAAAACGAGTGTACGTGAGAGAGAGATGCTTTTTTTTTTTAGCTTTTTCTTTTGAGTGACACTGTATAAAAACCCAGCCCTTTTCCAGCGAATGCCCAGTTGCGGTAATCCTTCAAGTTCCATAATTTTTTTGGCCCCCCTCGCCCTCCCATGTGACTCTCTCTCTATTTCTCTTTTATCTTCACGAGTTATTTTCCTAGGTGTTCTCTTATGTCTCTTACTCAGTCTGTTCTTTTTTTTAATTAAAATATATTTTTTGGCCATTCTTGAGATGGACTTAAAACAGACATTGACAGTGAAGCAAATCTGAGTCCTCTCTATCTATGTCTCTCTCTCTTTCTCTCTCTCTCTCTCTCTCTCTCTCACTTCTGTAAATCTTTAGGCTGTCCAAAACCAGCGGCCCAAATCAAAGTGAAGCTTTGAGAAGCTGAGTTTTGAAGCTTTTCTGGATGTGGGTTCTTGAGTTCATCATCATCAATTAACTGAGGTAGGACTGTTGTGCTATTCTTCCTTCTTTTTTTTTTTTGCTAGCTAAGGGATACTGCAATCTTTGCTTTAGCCAGAGAGGACTAGCAAAGAAAGAAATAATTTTGCCTTTTTTATGGTTATCATAATGAGGGACTTTCCTTCTTGCTTTGGTGAAAACGGTGTTCAAGTAGCTGATTCATCATCATCATCATCGTCAAGTGCAGCTAAAGCTGCTCAAAACTTGGTTACTTGTGTTTATCAGTGTAAATTACATGGTCGTTCATGCTTAATTACGGTCACATGGACCAAGAGTCTGATGGGTCAAGGCCTTAGCGTTGCAATTGATGATTCAGCCAATCAATGTTTATGTAAAGTTGATATAAAGCCCTGGTTGTTCTCTAAGAGAAGAGGATCAAAGAATTTAGAGATAGATTCTGGTAAAATTGATATATGTTGGGACTTATCTAATGCTAGATTTGGTTCTGGGCCAGAGCCAGTTGAAGGATTTTATCTGGCTGTTGCATTTGACCAAGAAGTGACGTTGCTTCTTGGGGATTTAAAAAAGGAAGCATACAAGAAGATTGACACTAGTGCTCCTGTTAATGCCGATGCCATTTTTATTGCGAAGAGAGAGCATATTTTTGGGAAGAAGTTTTATGGCGCCAAGGCTCAGTTTTGTGACAAGGGACAGATGCATGATGTCATAATTGAGTGTGACACCGTCGATCTTAAGGATCCATGCCTTGTTATCCGCATTGATAGTAAGACAGTGATGCAGGTTAAGCGGCTCAAGTGGAAGTTCCGTGGCAACCATACCATTTTGGTGGATGGACTTCCAGTGGAAGTGTTTTGGGATGTTCACAACTGGCTATTTGGCAATGCCATGGGCAATGCGGTTTTCATGTTTCAAACTTGCCTCTCTGCAGAGAAATTGTGGGCCAGCCAGTCCATTTTTGATCCATCTGTATTGACATGGTCTTACTCTCAAAAGTTTAGAGATCACCAAGTACAGGGTCTTGGGTTTTCATTAATATTGTATGCTTGGAAGCATGAATAGAAGTGTAATTTTTCACTGTGAGATTTAGAAAATACTTTATGCTATGATTTTCACAGATATGTGATTGAAATATAGTATATGCAACCTAGAAGTTGTGATTCATTTCTTACTTGTCAGCTCTTCTTCAGCACCTTATATATATTATATTAACAGCATAAATCAATTGCTCTGGTTGCTTTTATCACATCAACCTGTGTTTTAATTTCTGTGGAGAACTGTTATGAAGACATGGATTGCAGGAATCTGGTTGCAATCAGAATCTATGAACGTAAATTCCAGATGTGTTGTGGTAAGATCCCACTTGCTCTTCTTTGACAATGAATGTTAGAAAGGAGCATTACCCCTGTTTTTTCGGGCTTAGAAATCCTCGAAATGAAGGCCATGATGCACTGTAATAATGAGAGACGTGGAACAGGTTTGCTATATCTTCTTGTTTGCATTTATTTACTTTTAAGTTATAAAATGAGCTTCAAAAACTTATGTAGAGCCCGAGTATAGCATAAGCAAATGAAACTTTCTGTCCAAAAGCTTTAGTTTCCATGATAGAAGGATACACATACTCAATTACATGATTATAGACTTTGTAGGCTTCCGACATCCTCAATTTGCTGCATAGAGGATGTATTCTGAAGTAGATATGAATGGTGTTGCATCCAAGCCATGTTGCATTTAAGTTTTGAATTCTGTGGAAGGAATACGCAAATTGTTGTTATGAACCTACATAGTATAAAATTTTCCTTGTAATTATCAGGACATCAATTTGGGGCAAGAAGTTAAAATATGGCTCGGGCTAATCTAATCCTCACAAAGATAAAAGTACCACTTCTTTCAGGGATGCAAGAGCATTTGTATTTTGTGACTTATACTAGATTTATTATAGTAGTTAAAATGCTATTTCTTCTGGTTCACAACTGGATATGTCTGACAATTTTGCAAGTTTTGGCTTCTGAATAAGAGTAAGTAATGATTATAAGTGCGAAAGTCCCAACGCTTCTGGTTTAGTTACTGTATAGATTACAAAATAAGATGAATCTTACAATAAATTGAAGTTGAAGCATCTTTACTGAGAAAAGTTGCTGTCTTATCTGCAAATACCTCTTTCAACGCTCGAGTCTCATTCTTTCCATCTCGTAGGATAGAGTCTCTGGTCCTTAATCTTCAATAGACTTTACTTAAAACCCAACTGTGCAGCTACAAACAAGCAAATTAGAAGTTTAATTTTCATTAAGAAATGAAGCTGTTAAACGCATAAGCGGTATGCTTTGACACAATCTCTATAGAGAAGTGTTGTTTAATGTTCAAGGTTTAATATTAACACCCTGAAACAATTTAGTTTCAATGGCTTAAAGATGACCAATTCAGCTGAAACAAGTGAGTTGGTGTGGAAAGTTTTACCTTACTATGTTTATGATTGCATGCAATTGATAGAAACATCGGGTTTTCTTGGCTCCTACTAGCCCACACATGCGGAATATCCCAGTGAGTGCTTCCGGTAGCCATTCCTCCCTGGACGATCTAGCAAGCCAAATACATAGCAGGCTCCTAGGCGTCAGAACACAACGTCGTTTTGCCCTTTGCACAAAAGGAATCAGAATTGATGCATCAGCAACCTGATGAAATCTCTGAATGGCATACCTCTAAGATGGATGCTGGAAAGTTAAAATTTAGATTTGATTGTTTAGTAATAAGATTTCAACTCAAACCCATTCACTTATCTTTGATTCAACTGTTTCATGCATGTCCAAAATTTATGCTTCTTTTTAAGGTGGAACTCGATTTCGATAACAACATGCATTCTCCTACTTCTTTCTTTTTAGCATGCTTCATTTTCACACCAACAAAACATTATTGTATTTTAACATCAAATACACAAATACATCGTATAAATAGAAATATATAAAGATATTACATACCAACAAATTGCAAGCATAAAAAAAGTTTGTCGACGAGCTTATTTCAAACCAAGTATGCCCAAAATTTATTAAATAAGGTCTTGTTTGCAAATATAACCCTAAATCAAATCAAATTGAACATTCAATTAAAACTAATTTCTTTAACAGAATTCCAAAAGTAAGTTCAAACTGATTTGTTAGGTTTAGGATAAAAGATAGTAATGAAAATAAGATAATTTATTTCGCATCGATATCCATGTGATTTACTAATAACAAAAGTTCGGAGCAACGTAGAAAGCGAGAACAGTTATCGAAACCTCTCAAAACGACATCGTGTCTTGTTTTTTGGGACCGATAATTTCCCCCGGACAAAAGGTATCAGTTGTCTCCGAACAAACATGGGAACTCTATCATATCTCCCTCTCTCACTCTCTGCTGCACCCAAACCACCACCCCATCACTTTGCTTCCAAAACCCATTTTTATAACCCTATTTCCTTTCCTACTTTCTCTTCGAAGCTTCGATTCAAAACGGTGGCTTTTGGAAGGAATCCAGCCGACTCCAAACAGAACGAGCATCTATTCTTGGACGAAAACGGTGTCGTTGAGGACATGGATGGTTATCTTAACTACCTATCCCTCGAGTACGATTCCGTGTGGGACACAAAGCCTTCCTGGTCAGTTTTCATATTAGTTTCTTCCATTGTTAATATTTTCCTTTTCAAGGTTGTTTGTCCTGGTCTGGTGTTTTCTCTGCATTTTGACTATTTTATTGAATGCTTTAGGTGAAATTTACTGATTCTAACGGCTATATTGGAATGCCATGGGGTTACCGAATCATTGTAGCTCTCAATTGGTTCTACATTTGCAAAACTTGAGCTGGAATTTTCCTGTCATTAGTTTATATCTTAACGTTACTTATGCATCTGCACTTGTTTTGGTTCGTGGCTTGATTTTTCCCTTCCATTTGTTTGCTAGGTGCCAACCATGGACAATTACACTTACTGGAATGTTGGTGGTTGCCTCTAGCTGGCTAATTTTGCACTCAGTTGTGGTCACTGCTCTTGCAACTGTGGGGATATGCACATGGTGGTATATCTTTCTGTATTCTTATCCTAAGGTACACATTTATTTTGAAGAATAGTTTTTTTTATTATTATTATTATTATATATGTCGTGAAAATAGCAAATTTTGAACTACTTTCTTCACTAAAATCTCATCTCTAGGAACAATATCTCGAATGAAGTTACACTTGACTTAGATGTTTTCTCTTGTGAAATATCTGATTTTTAGTCAAATGTATTGTGTTTTGACTATTGCAAAACACAACTGTATGTGTTTTTCAAACCAAGCCTTGAAGCCGTAAAGCCTCTACTGCCTCAGTCAGAGTTGTATATTCAGCTTTAGTTGTAGACAAAACAACTGTCATTGGAGGCTTCCAATAAGGGTTCCATGGAATTGGTCCTGCATGACTTAAAATAAACTCAAGATCATGGGGAATAGGCGTCGTCCATGGTCCTAAAAACCTGCTTTGATAAGCTCGTTGGTCCACATGTAATTGATTAACATAATCAGTAGATATTGTTCCCGTAGGGCATCATCTTCTAATGGTGGTCCAGTTTCAGGAGGAATGGTCTGATTGATCTCACAAAGCCTTCTCTGGAGTTCTTGATATTCTTGCAGATGTTCAAAATTTAATTATGTAGAGAGTATCCTTGAGAACCATAGATTTTTCTTCAGGGAAAATATTCTTCTCTGCTTGTGGCGTAGCTGCAAGGTTGATAGAAATGAAAATTAATGTGTGGGAAGGGTCTGCAATTAGTATACATTTCAAAAGTCTCTATCCAATAAATCCATGGTGGAATAGGTTTAGACCACTAGAGAAAATGTTTGAAATTCTTATGGAGGGTTTTTGTTGATTAGGCGTGCATGTTGGATGGATGGTGGCGCCATTCATCCTTTTGAGGATCACTTTGAAATTACTCAAGGTGAATTCTATAGCAATGTAGCAAAGATGGTAGAGATATTAAAAGAAACAATAGAAGATAAGCCATGGGTGTGTGAAAGGGTATCATGGGTGGATTGCCATTGGTCGGATGAATCAAGGTTTTTGTTGCAATAAGTTCTTGGATCTTTAGAGGAAGTATGTCAATGGGAATGTTAAGATCACCGGGGAGACTATTGCGTATGAATCAAGGTTTTTGTTGCAATAAATAGTTTTGGTTTCCATTCACATGGAGATGACTCTCATCTTAATCTCTCTCTTAGTCATGATCTAATATATTGGAATCCATGTAACAATTCAAACATGTGATGACCAACTTTATAATCAAGTGTGCGGTATCAACATGTGTGCTTTATCAACATGCTCTACTACTAGTGTGCATTAAAATAAGTGCATATTTATCTCTACCAAACACGCACTATTTACCTTTTAGATTAGTTGAGTTTGCTTTGTGAAGGCAATCTCCTCAAAAAACTAGCCTGTCTGTTGTTTGGCCTCGACAGCATTGTTACTTGTGTGACCGCACTATTAAATGTAATTATTTTATGCTTTTACTTCTGTTACCACTCCTCTGTTTAAGGACTCCTTGATGAAGTAGTCAGACACAGACCTCATCCTTGTAAACTATTTATGAAATAAATCGAGGATGAATTTTTAAAAGTTCTCTTTAGCTATTTTTTACCTATAGTCTTAAATTGTACTATCATGTTTGTTCTTCCTCTTATCAAGTAATTAATGACATGAGTCGTTATACTCTGCCATTGTTACAAATTGTGGATCCCTATGCATTAGAAGACTCACGTTGACAGCCGAAAGTGTGTCTTGAGACTTTGAGTCTTGAGCACCAGCTAAATTTCCTTGGTTTATTTCCTTTTAGCAATCTCCTGATATGTTATCCCCTGTTTCGGCAACTCAATCCGGTAGTGTCAATGTTTATTATTTTGTTACAGAGAAACGAGACGAATTTGATTTTATTTTCTGTGTCAGGCTTATGTGGAGATGATCGCAGAGCGACGAGAGAGGGTGACGAATGGTAGAGAAGACACATTTGGTATGAGGAAGAATCAATGATTTTCAGATTCGCTGGTTGTACATAATTTGTGTAGTTATGACTTACAAAACGAAGATGTTTCACATCAGTAACTACTGAGCAGATTTCACTCTTTAATCTTTTTCTTAAGCAAGTAAGCAAAGTAATGCTTTCTTTTCCCCCCTGTGGGTATTCGTACCAGATTTATTTGCCTACAAACAAATATAGAGCATTTCCGAGCAAAGAGAATTGCCAGCAATGGTTTTGAGATCAGTGACAAGCCTGCCGTTGCACCCGGGGGCATAAAGGTATCAAAAACAGAATTCAGCTCTCCAGACGTATCTTGGGTGCGTTGCATCCCTTCCATTTTGAGAGTCCAATTTACTTTTTTTTTTTTCAGTCTATGAACAACACCAGGAAAATTTAGGCAATATGACCAAAAACAAAAAAATTTCCTAGAACAGGTTTGACAAAGTCCCGTCACACCTTCTAACATCCCTAGGGAATGATAGCCTGCTTAATGTGCAGGAAGGTTGACTACAGCATGGGATTACTGATATTAAGGCTTTCATAAGAACAAACTACAAGTCCTGTAAGCAATCCAGGCTCCAGAAAACTGACTACAGGTTGTTAAGATGAGAAGTGGTACATCAAGAACTGAGAAGAGAATCATGAGAGAAATGACAGCAATTAAACAGTTGATATTTTCAATGTTCATGCAATATACTTTGCCTATGCACATATAACCTCAATATCAGTCAAAGACCAATCTGTGTATCCATATGAAATGTTAACGCTCTTCAAGTGAGATGTGAGTGTCGTTTCACTACAACCGGTATTATATGAAGCTATAACTTAAAGGGAGGACACAAACAGGTCATTTTAACAAAGTCATGCATCTTGCATCCAAATCCTAATTGTTCTGTCCCCTTCAAGGCCAGCGGAGGCAATCTTGTTCTCGCTAGGATGGCAGGTGACAGAAATTACAGTATCAGAATGGCCTTCAAGTTTCTGCATCATGGCTTTCGATTGGAGATCCCATAAGTAAACACATTTATCCTCGGATCCACTAACAATGTATTTCCCACTTGTAACAGAGAATGTCGATGTTATACAGTAAACTCTGTTCGTATGGCCTTGATATATTTTCAAAAATTTACCAGTTGAGTAATTCCACAGCTTCTGCACTCGGAATCAAAACAAGAAAAACACCAAAATAAAATACCTATGCATGAATTTTTATTTCAAAGCTTAAAGGATGTGAACTTACAAGAGTGCTGTCGAGAGTGGCAACCAGAATGAATTTCCCATTTGGGGAGAATTTGGTAAACGAGACCGCGGGATCTTTATCATCGATTAGAGTTTTCAAGCAAGTTCCTTCTTTGGCATCCCAAATCTTGCACGACCCCTCGTGGCTACCCGATACGATCAGCGAACCGTCACGGTTAAAGTGCACCGATGTCACCGGCATGGAGTGGGCCCTTATCACCCTCAAGCACTTGCCTGTTTTCACTTCCCAAATGCGAATAGTCTCATCGAAGGAACCTGAAACGATGAGATTCGACTGTGGATTGAAGTTGACGCAGAAGACGAAGTCGGAATGGCCCTTGAGGATCTTGAGGCAATCGAAGGGGGCGCGTGCATCCCAGATGCGGAGGGAGCGGTCGTCGGATGCCGAGCAGATGTAATGGGAGTCGGATGACCAGGCCAGGTCCGAAACACCGTCCGAGTGGCCAACGAGGCGGTGGATAAGGGAGAGGGACGACGCAGACCAGATAATCAGGGTTTTGTCGAGGGAAGCGGAGGCTAAGAGGGTTCCGTCGTTTGAAAATTTGACGCACGATACTGCCCGTTGGTGTGCTGTTAGAGTTTTTATGTGACGGTACGGCTTGTAGGCGGGCGTTTGTTGCTGGTTAGCGCCACCGCTTGCCATCACTTAGAAAGGGCAGAGTGAAGGTAGAAACTTGAGAAGCAAGATTTCATCCTCTTACGTTAAAACCAGGTGAGTTTGATGTGGGACCGAGTTCGAGTAGGTTCGTCGCATTTGGTCTTATGACTTGAATCAATTCACTCGTAAGTTAGTTCTTTTTTTTTTTTTAATATATAGATAAAAATCAGGTAACACATAAACATAATTGTGAATTGCTGAATTACCGTCAAAAGTTTCAAAAACTTCATTTCAATTAATAAACTTAGCTTAAACCCAGATTCTGATAATAACAAAAATAGTCTTCAAAAAAATTTATAAAGATTTAACGTAAATGAATATACAAAATTTATCAAATGCGGAGTCGTTAATTATTAAATATTTCTTAATTTGTAAATTTGAGATTTTTATTTCATCTTAATAAAGTAAATTTTAAATTTATAAATAAAAGAATACTAAAAAATTATTTTAACGACTAAAGTTTAACAGCTCAATGCTTTAAGATTATCTGAAAAATGACAAAAAAATATAAACTTTGTAATATAATAATTTAAGATATAAAATTTAAAAAGTTCAAAATTTACATTAAAAAAGTTACAAATGTATTAAAATTATATTATACATAACACTAAATCTGAAATTTAACTAAATATTTCTAATAAAATGCTTGTAAATCAGTACCACAAGCTTTTAATTTGCATTTTCTCGGTTGGTGCGATTGCAACATTACACTACCGAGAAAACTCATAAACCAGAGATGTGTAGATAAAAGTGAACAGAAACAATTATAGCCTGAGCACAATATAAAACGGTAGGCGACAGTGAGAATTTATCCAATCACTGTCGCCTGGCACATAAGGCATAAGCTACAATTGCTATTGACGATTTGCAAAACAAAGATATCAGCAAACGCCATTATACAAATTACAATAGCACGAGCTAGAAGCATCAGCTGCCACTTTCATGATCTACACTTATAGTTGCTAAAAAGGGGATAAACCAGGGGACAAAAAGGTTCCCCAGAGGCTTTTATGATAACAATCTCAGTGAAGCAGAAGAAAGGCCCCCGTCATAGTAAACTGAACGCGGGATATTGCAGCAGCATCAGATTATCATAAATGAGAATAATAACGAAATTTACTGCTGTTCAAAACTCAATTATCGGCCTCTCTTCAATTCAGCTTGCAGTCCGGAAAAACTTCCTTTCTGACATCTGTTAGAAATAAAATTACATAGTTAAAAAATATGTAAATCAGTTAGAAATTAAATTACGCAGTTAGAAAACATATTCTTCCTATAACAAAGCATTCTATTTGCAGAGCACATCAGTATTTCCTGTATCAATGTCAATATGTTCATTATACCTAGAAATTCTCCCCTATATCAACAGACTAAATTTGAAGGCAATAATATCATCTAGAAACAACATTTCCAGACACCAGTTAAATAAACATACTCAAACACCATGCTTGAAAAAAAAACAGAATAATACTACGTCTCAAACATGGTAACTTTGGAATATAACCTATTCCTCATTGTCAACATGCCCAGATATGAATTCTTGTGTCTACAAACACGGAAAGCACCAAGCACCCCTCTATATGCCAGGAAAGAAGAAAAATGAAGAAAGTACTCATTTTATGCTATGAGATGAATAAATAGTTAGCAGTAGCACTACCAAACAAACTACTCATAAACTATCTGGTTCCTTATTTTCCAAATCAGAAAGAGATCACCATACCACTTCATTTCGTGGCTGCAAGTTTCAATACTCGCTTAGCCCAGCAGTTCTTCTAGACAACCAGAAAATCCACCTCATCTGAGCTTTCCTCGTAAATTACAAAACCTGAATCTTGATATTCCTCATTACCGCTACCCTGATCACTATTATAGCTGCTCTCTGATGAACTCATGAGCAATGAACCATCAGATGTATGAATACTCAACTGAGATGGAAAGCTGACATCACTGTTAATATCACTATCAATCATGTGGTCTATGTCGATGAAGCTGCAAAGTCAAGAAACCCAAGTCAAATGGCAAATATCAGTTCTTATCCTTAAAATAAAAATAAAACGGCACACACAGAACAATGACGTGACCGCTGAATTATTTGGAGGATAGACTGACCTTCCTTCTGATGGAAACTCAGCCAGCACGCAAATATTGGGTCTTACTTCAAACACCTGCTTTAGAGGAATAATGCTGCAAAATATGCAACAAGGTTAGATATTAAAACATAAAACAATATCAACTGTTTAACAGAATCTCAAGAATGATATTATTACCTTGAGTTGTAAGATCTCTGGTACCAGTCACCTTCTGAAGCTAAACCTTCCCTATTAGATATGTCCTATGGGATAGGATGTAATCAGAATGAAAAGAGGATTGAGCATAAAAAAGGATTATGAAAATGGTATTCACATATCAACTTCACTCACAAGATGCCGAAGGAACATGAAGTCTCCTGCAAGAACTGCTGTCAAAAACCGAGCAACTTCCATCTGCAGATGAGAAGTCCGAATTGAGAGAGAGAGAGAGAGAGAGAGAGGCAGAATGAGAAGGTCTGCTCTAGGAGGAGGCGGTGGGAGGTTGGATGAAAATCTCACCTCTTTGAGATGCATGCAGTCCCTTAAAACTAAAGCCTCTAGTAGATTCCCACCACTGCCACTTCCCAAGTTCCTAATCAGAGGAAAAAAAAAAAAACTTATGAGCATTGTTCGAAAAGGAACGCTGAAAAACAAGTAAACAAAGGATTCTCATACGTAGGTTTGACAAGTCATGCACGGACCTCAAAAAAGTTCCAGTGATTGAATATGATGTTGAAAAATCAGCATATTTAAGTTTCCGGAATCCCTGCAAGTGATTAGAAGGACTAAACTTCAATTCACATTCAGATCAAATCTATGACACTACAGACCAACGCTCACTCTCTGAGCAGCATAATCAAATAGAATCACCATTCTTCCAGGCACATAATACTGGCACTTGAGATATTTATGCAAAACCATCCTTCCTAATACTTTCAAACTATTGATATTATATGTCAAACCAAAAAACCTTACAAGTAGCCAATGCCTTTTTAAGGAAAAGTTGAATTTGTCCATCAAAAGTAGAAAATAAAGTTGGCACATCAATTGACTGTAGGTAAAAAATTCAAGACGTTAACCATTTATAAAAGGGGAAAAAAATTCAAACAGCAAGGGCAATGAAACCTGGTTAACCAATTACAGATTATTAAGTGAGAATTCGGAATGTTTGACAAGTTTATTTCCATTAAGCATGCCCTTGAAGAGCAAACCAAAAGGGCAATCATTTTAAACAACATGAAATTGGTGCATACCTTAACAAGTATGCGAACTTTATAATCATGCAGTTTAAAACCTCTCAGCGATAAAGAAGAAAGATTAGGACAATTGTTCACTAAATCAACACATGTTGGCGATTTCAAGCTGTCATCCCTGCCTGCATTAACCATAACACCTTGAGCAGATATTTTAGACTAACTGAAAAAAGACACACTCATGAACAGACTCTGCACCTGTTTTGGAGGACTCAAAGAATAAACGCTCTATCAAGTGACAATTTGAGCTTACTGACATCAAAGTTTGCCTCAGCTCAACATGACTGCATCAGAAGAAGGGAGATCAAACAATTGTGAAAACAGAGAAAAAGCATAAGCTACTCTACCAAAACATTACCATCTAAATGAGTATCATCATCAAAAATGTAAATCAAGCTGGGTTAAGAACTAACAAAAATTCAATAATTCAGGTGCCAACAAAGTGCTTGCTTTAGTTAATTAAAAAATGGTCCATTTAGTATTCACTTCAATCAGCTCTTTATGAATATCTGTCTACCACTTTGTGTTCATTTAGAAACAACTTTTAAGTTTTAAGGTTGTCTGCTTGCAATATCATCCAGCAACCATAGCTTACTGCATGCATGCCCAATCTGACCAAAAAAAAAATGCAAGGAGTGGCACGGGAAGGGGGAGAGGGAGAGAGACAGAGAGAGAGAGAATGCTGAAAACCAGCTTAAAGAAAGAAACTTACAGGCCAACAATTTCCAAATCTAGTAAAGAAGGGCAAGCTGCTAATGCCACACAAAGTGATGCATTGTCCATTCTTTCAATGTTGTAAAGATGCAACCTCCTCAGAAGAGTCCTTACAAAATGAAAAAGCAAATGATAAGAAAAAAAAAAAACCAATTTCACATATCAGATTCTAAATTACAACTTAATGCATTCAACCATACCCAGCAGCACCATTATCCCCAGTTAACGGGTATAAGCAGGACCTCGTCAGAATAGATGATTCCTTCCCTTGCCTGGTCTTTTTATCATTCCATGAAATGCTAGATACATCTACAGAATTCCTGATGGTGTAAACCAATGGTTGACAGGATCCAGGAGACGCGGTTGGTCCCGGTACTATACCGAGCTTAAGAGATCTAAGTAACCATCAAAAGACAATAATTAACAAGAAACTACAATAAAATAAACAAAAATATGCAAACATTAATCAGCCAGCCATGATACTAAGTCACACTAATAATTTCTCTAACAGCTATAAAGGAACTTGCAGAAACAACCATTGAGTTACTAATTAATGAATTTCGTAATTAGATATTTTCTGAGTGTCAGGAGAGATTGTTATTAATTATTTCACTACCCAAAAGGCAATTCAAGCATGAAACCGTAGCTAAGATCAAGCATTTATTACTAAAATTAAATGCTGAATTCTAATAGCTAAAAAAGAAAATCTTACTGAGCAAAAATAGCTAAAAAGGAAAGAAAGAAAATCTTACTGCAGTGATTTTCCAGCTCGTTGGATCATGGTGGAGACAACGGCATTATTGACCTTGGGAACAACAGTGGTGAGGTCAATATTGGCATAGCACAAAGGATCCATTGCACACTTGTTAAACATCGAACAAGTTGCCGCGGCGTAGCAAAGACTCTGCGAATCCAGCATCGAAAACACCTGCAATTGAAAAACCACATCATCACCAAAAAACTAAAAAAGAAAGAAGAAAATCACGGCCTTCGATCAAAATGATGAAGAATTGAAGTGTACCTTGATGGTGAGATCAGGCGGGAGGACCCAGGCGATGGAGTTATGAAGCGAAGCACGTTTTCGAGCGGAGCGGTTGGCGGCACCAAGGAGGAGGGAACCGAGCTTGTGAGCGCGATCGATGAGAATAGACTGTTCGGCATCGGAAGGGGAAGAGTCGAGGAGGCGGTCGAAGGAAAGGTCGAGGGAAATTGGAGGAGAGGAATCGGCGAGGGAAAGCAAAAAGTGAAGGAGATGGTCCATTTGAGAGAAGTGAGAAGGCAGCCTAGGGTTTTGAGAGGAAGAAGGGCAAGGGCGTTTGGCCATGGAACTTGCTGGTGGAGGGTGGAGGAGGGTATCCATAGCGGGTGGTGGTGATTGTGAGACAGAAGGGGAAGGGGGAGAGAGGTGTTGCTGGCGATATTTTTTCCATTTTTTTTTTGTTATTTTTTTTTTAGTTTCGTGATTGTACGGAGGGTGGGGTTGGATGACACGTGTCTGTTTACGTAGGAGGATTTCTGGATCTAGCGATTTAGGGTGGTGGATGTACCACCGTGTGTGTTTATCATGGCTCTGAACCTCTCCTCCATTTTTTAAAAAATTATTTTAATGAAAGAGAGAAATTATTTGTTGGGAGGGTGCTCAAACAGAATCTTCGAAGGCTCAACTTCGTCTTTGTAAATATGCAAATTTTTTATTGTGAATATTTTTAATAGAGATTTTTCTAAGAAAACCCTTTCGTTAGTCTGGAAGACACTTGGGAGCATTGTTATTTCCACATGCAATAATTTGTTAGTGAGCTTAAAAAGAAAAAAAAATTGTTAGTAGCCATCTTGAGTGCGTAACCCAAAGTATTAGAATTAAATAATATCATGAGTTGATTGTAACATAAACTAACAATAAGGTTTTGTTGGTCATTATTTTTATCACTTACTTTTTGTTTTTTAAGAAGTTTATATAAAGTAAGATCATAATTTGATTAAACTATATCAACTACTAAAATATAATTGTTTTGTATATGATGAAATCACACATTTTATGTAACTTGCGTGTTTCATTTTTCTTCTGAAAACCAAAAACCAATTAAACAATATTAATTACATGGAAGGATGAATAAGTAACATTTATAAAACAAAATAAGCAACATCGTTTTGATAGTTACATATGCAACATATTATGTAAGAAATAAATGAAGAAAGAATTTTTTTTGTTGTTGTTGTGGTTGCGAAGAAAAATCGCAAAAACAAGAAAGAATTAGGAATCTTATTATAATTAACTAGAGTGTAACTCATGTTATGCACTCACAATATAATCATTTAATGTGTGAATAAAATAGAAAATTAATTTACATTAATAATAAAGATAATTGTCTAAAACAAATGGTGAATTAATGTATTATTTACAAACATGAAATTACATTGTAATTTGTAAAGATAAATATTCAAAATGAAGCATCTCAAGACATCATTGTCTCTTCATAAGTTTGAGGATCCCTTTACCTACTACATTAAAACAGTAAGGTACGCGTTCATATGTTTCTTCTTTTGTACCTTCTACTAAGTACATGAAAAAATCGAATCTATATGTGTTTGCTTTTTAATTCTTTTACTTCTTCGAAGCTTAATAGTTTCATCACCATTTTCTGTTATTAGTTCTTTAGACTTTGAAATTGAATTGAACCTTATTTCATCAAAGATAACGACTCTTGATTCTATAACTGTATTAATAAAATATGAATCATTAGGGTCTATCACCATGAAACGATATGCTTTACTATGTTCAGCATATCCTATAAATATATATCTAATTCCTCTT
>NW_018397258.1:6670618-6675465 GCF_002168275.2 Theobroma umbraticum | reverse complement strand
TCCTCTTTTTTGGTTCTAGAACTCTTACTATAGCTTGAGATATTCAAACCCTTACATAATTAAGATTTGACTTTCTTCCTTTCCATAGCTCATAAGTTATGGTTTTACTTCTTTTGTTTGGGATTTTATTTAGTATATGGTAAGCCGTTAATAAGGTTTTGCCTCAAAATCTTCTTCCTAAACCTGAATTAGAAAGCAAAGTATTTACTATTTTCGTAAGAACTCGATTTTTATGTTCCGTTACACCATTTTGTTTTAGTGCATATAAAGCAGTAATCTCATGAATAATACTAGTGGACTCAAAATACTTAGGATCATAACATTCACTTTCTTTATAACTTCATAAACATTTGATAAACAATTCACAATGCAATTCAATTTCTTTTTTATAAGTTATAAATTTCTCCGCTACTTTATCTTTAACATACAATAAGTAAATATAACAATATCTAGAGAAGTCATCTATAAATGGTACAAAATATTTCTTTCTACCAATAGATGGAGTTCTATGTATGTCACAAACATCGGAATGTATTAACACAAGCAATTTGAAGTTTTTCTCTACTTTAAGAAATGAGCTTTTTGTGATTTTAGTAACCATACATATCTCACATATATCATTATTTCCATCAATATTAGGTATCAACTCTAATTTAGTCAATCATGCATTATTTTATAATGGACAGGACCTAATCTATTATGCCGTAAATTAGACAATGCTACTTTACTATCATAAACATTAAATAGGCATCAATATTAGTAGAACTAGTAGCATTCTTTTTAATATTAAGCTTAAACGTGTCTTCACATAAATATCTACTTCCTACATATTATCCTTTTTTTTTTTGTAAAGATGAACTTATCTACCTCAAATATTAATTTGAAACCATGCTTATTTAGCAAGCCCCTTAACACAAGATTCTTTTTAACTTTTGATACATAATAGACATTATTTAGTTTAAATATTTTTTCAAAAGCAAACATAAGTTCCATGGTGCTTTTTTCTTTCACTTATGTAGTGGAGGAATTTCCCGTGTACAACACGATTCCATCTTAACCACTTCCAAGGACTCGAAAAAACTCTTATCCTTACAAACATGCTTATTTATACCGATGTTAATCCATCACGCTCTATCATCTTGGAGAAGATCAATCTCGAAAATCATAGCAACAAACTTATTGTTGTTCACATCTTGTGTCTTGTATTTCAAAAGTCTACATTCTATCTTGAATCGTCCAAAACATGGACCTTTTTTGTTCTTTTTGATCTTATGACTTTTGCCATTCATAACGGAATATTTTCCTTTATTGTACGAAACTAGCTGGTTTGATGATTTATGTTCCATCATATGGACCTTTGAAGTCTCAAGATTTTGTCCATTCTAACCATTTTCTTTTTCATCTTGCCTGACTTCTTCTTGTTTGCGATAATCTTCTTCTATTTGAAGATGATTACTAAGGTCCTCAATAAACATCTCTTATTTCTTATGTTTTAGCTTTTCTTAATGCCTCTCCATGAGGGGAAAATTTATCAATTGTAGAAGACACCACAATCGCTTTATCTATGTTAATATTATATTGCCTAAACCTATTAAGCATGCATTCAAGCTCATAAAATTGATTCATAACAAAATGATCATCTATGCATGTGACAAAACACTTTTTTCCAACCGATATGCATTTATTATGTATCACACACAATATTATTCATATCATGTAAGGAAAGAAAACTTATCTTATAATCTGATGTAGAATCATTTTCCACAAACGAATTCAGTCTATAGATTTTTCTTTGTTAACATAAAACCGATCTAACTTTTGCTAGTGAATAAAGTTTCTTCCTTCAAAGTGATCTAGCTTGACAATGCTGGTAGCAATCTCTTTTAATGAAGTTATTTTGAATTCCAATTCCACAAAAAATAAGTCTTAAAATTGTTGGTGTAAATAGGGTTTAGATGAAATTTAAGAAACTAAAAAAATTGACTTCAATTTTTCCATTTTTCCACAAATGAATTCAGTCTATAGTTTTGGTGTGTCAAAATGGTTGATAATAAGCCTTTTATATAGGCTTTCAAGTATTTCTTTTTCAAGGACATAGTCCTTTCATTAAGTCACCACTTTGTCCAAAAAGACATTTTTACTTTTTACAATACATAATATTTGGATAAAGGTATTATTTCAACAATCACCTTATGAAAGAATAACCATTTATTGCATGAAACATAATTTTTGAGCTATAATTTGAAATGATAACTTTTCATATTTAAACTTTTGAGTTGTGATATTTTTCAATTTGTATCATAATTTTTAGATGTCATTTTACCAAGAGATATAATCATTCATATGAAAAACCTACTTATAATCTAATAGTTACATCATGTCACTTTATGTCATATAACTTTTAAGTTAAGATAGCTTTTCATTATGTGACATAATCTTTTGACTTTAAAAATACACCTGCAATCATCAATGAGGAACTAATAAAAAAATCAATTACATGCAACCTAAAATCCCTAAATCGGAAAACATTAAAAAAAACAAAAATAGACCAAAAAAAAATGAAAGAAGGAAACCCAACAACCAATTTCTATGAATTGAAACTAAACAAAAGAACACCATAAATAGACAAACTCTATATTATTAAGCTATTTATTAAAGAATATGTTTTTTAATTAATGAATTAATATAAATAAATGTATATTTTATTTAAAAATCTATATTTTGAAGTAAACGTAAACAGACAAAATCATCTTCAACATCTTCTAAAAAACCCAAAATCTCATCAATAAAAGCAATCAAACAAACACCCTCAATAAATAACAAACTACCACACATGTCCCGTGAACAATTCAATTCGTATCAAGTCACTATGTGTCAAAAAATTAGGCTATACATGTGTTAACCAATTAGCCTATTTGGGGACAACTTTTAATGTATGCAGATGTAGATTGTGTGCAAGGAAAATATAGATTTTCGCAACTACTAATTAGAGTATTAGACCATAATTTTTTAATCCATTAGTAAAAGGAGAAAAGAAAAAAAATCTACAAACTTATTTTTCATGGTTTCATGATGGAACTAATGACATTCTTTCTAATATATACATTATATAAAATGAGCTATTATAAACTCTAAATCAAGTATTTAATTTAAAATCAATTGGTCATGGATAATAAATTAAAAAAATAAATAATAAATATAATTTTAAAGTCTATTCTTTTTTGGTGTTGATATTAAGACATTGATTTCGAAATTAATTTCTAACGATATCATGATTGATGCTATCATGTAATAAATAATATATTAAGACATGTTGGTATCATGTAAAATAAAATTAGTTGATGTTTTCCTTGTTGGAGATTTTAGTTTAAGTGGGTTGAAATATGAGATTCAAAGGTGTTGAGAAATTATTCGTGTCAATGGATTTGATGATACTGACTTATTTGGTGAATGGTGAAGATGAATTTGTTCTTTGATTGCAAAGAGCACAAGACAAAATTGTTTGACATATTTGAAGATGAACCAATTGCATATGTGAAGATGAATACCAATTTGATAGCAAGAGGAAAATCTTACATGATTCACTCGCATTGACAATAATTGTTTTGAAAATTCTTAATATTGATGGAATTGGTTTGTGGATTATGACCAAATAATTTGGTTTACAGGGAGCAATTATGAAATTAAATGAAATTTTATTCTTTTTGTATTTCTTTTGACTCATATATGTAATGTCTTGATTTGATTTTTTTATCAAAATTTTCAAATTTGACTCAAATTAATAAAGATACATTTAAAAACTAATTTATTAAAAAATTTTAATGGATATTTTTAAAATTCTAATAAAGGAAAATAGAACCAAAAATTAATTAAAAAATAAATTAAGACATTATATGTAGAACGGAAAGAGAGTAGGCTAGTTGTCATTATTTTATTGGTAATTTGTAAATTAGTTTGTATAAAAGGTTTATATGTGCTATCATTTAGAATCTGAAAGGTATGTTTGGTTTGCAATATGGAATAAAAGAGGAATAAAATGACTATTTTGTGAAAATAAAATAAGTCAATAATAACTATTATATAGTTTGGTTCAAGAAAACGTAATAAGAAAAGAATTGTTGTTATAATTTATTTCAATGTTTGGTTAGTAAATATAACTTTGTGATAGTAAAGGAATATATCATAAAAAATAAAAATACACTTATTATAATATGTAATTTTTAATTTAAAATATTTATTATAAATTGTTATTTAAAATTTTAATATAATTATTTATTTTAATTTTTAGAATATTAACAATTTATATTTCATTTAAAATATTAATAATTTATTTTTAAAAAATTAATATCATTATTTTATTTTATTATTTATTTTTAAAATATATATAATTGTAATTATAATTATAATCTAGCAAGGGCGCATCAGATCCCACGCTTCCATGATGCAATTTGACTGAGGATCACTAAATCGATGCTTCCTGTAGCCAAATTCGTCTGTGAAGGCATCGGTGCTGCCCAGCACCACCACCCATCGTTGCGTTTTGCTGTCCTTCGTGGTAAACCAAATTTAGCAAGAAAAGGAGAGAGATAAATGGGTAGGCAAAGAAAGAAATTAGGTAAATGGGTAGAGAGAGAAAGATTATGGAGGAGAGAACAAAAAAATCAAACAAAGAGCAAGAAGGGAAAAAATAATAGGAAAAAGATACACACCAATAATCTTTTATTAATTTATTATAATGATACATTTTATTTTCACTTATTTCATTAAAATGAATAACATATAATATTTATTTTTATTGTATCTTTCTTTTTTAAATATGAATATTTTTCAAAAAAACCTATAATTTG